>NC_048313.1:28901635-28965493 GCF_013100865.1 Trachemys scripta elegans
ACAAATAATACATCCCCACGTACAGCCCCTGGCGCCATGGGGCCTGACCCGGGGCTGGGTCTCCCAGGGGCCGACAGGATCCAAATAATACATACCCACGTACAGTCCCTGGTGCCGTGGTCCTGCACTGCAAATAAACAATAGGACGGAGCCGGAAAGCCCTGGGACGTCGCATCGGCAGGCAACCGAACCCGAGCTCCCAGTTTCATGCCACGGCTAAGGCCTGGAACGTGCACAGATTTTGCGCTGGTCTAACCATACCGCTCCCTATGGGCCCTGCAGGGGCAGGACATAGCTACAGTGCAAGGTACCCTGGCCATGCCCCCCATCTGCCCCCTATGGCAGCTGCGTCTCTGCACTGGGCAGGGGATCCCTGTACAAACAGCCCCTGTGCCCACCTCCCCCTGCAGGTGTCACCCGAAAGTCAAGAAACACTCACATGCGCCCCACTTCCTCCCTCGCTCCTGGAGCAGGGGTTTCCTGCATCAGGCTAACCTCTGGTCTCCATCCCAGTGCCCCCGGACCTGACCCCCGAGGAGCGGCTGGAGCTGGAGAACATCCGGCGGCGGAAACAAGAGCTGCTGGTGGAAATCCAGCGGCTGCGGGATGAGCTGAGCGAGGCCATGAACGAGGTGGAGGGTCTGGAGGCAAATGAGGGCAGGTAACGAATGTGCTGATCCCCAGATGATTCCTCAGCGGTGGGTGAGGGGTCCCCGTATACCCAGCCCCTGCCCCACCATAGGCTTGTATGCTGTTGGGGCTGTTCCGAGTGCTGAATCTTGAGGTTTTTCTCCATCCGACCCGCAGCAAAACCCTTCAGAGGAACCGGAAGATAGGGATGGGCCGCAAGAAATTCAACATGGATCCTAAAAAGGTAAGAGGGGAGGGGGCTGGGAGCCAGGACGCCTGGGTTCTCTCCCCAGCTCTGGGAGGGGAGTGGGGGTGAGTGGTTAGAGTTGGGAGGGGGGCTGGGAGTCAGGATGCCTGGGTTCTATCTCCAGTCCCTGTGTGTGCCTCAGTTTCCCCGGTGGAAGGGGAGGTGACGCCTGGGGCAGGGGCCTGGGAGCCGAGCGGGGTGCGGTCGGGTCCTGAGCGCCTGACTCCGTTCTGTCTTCGGCACAGGGCATCCAGTTCCTGGTGGAGAATGAGCTGCTGCACAACACGCCCGAGGAGATCGCCCGGTTCCTCTACAAGGGGGAGGGGCTCAACAAGACGGCCATCGGGGACTACCTGGGGGAGAGGTGAGGGGGCGGGGCCATTGGGGACTACCTGGGCTAGAGGGGGCGGGGCCATTGGGGACTACCTGGGGTAGATGAGTGGGGCCATCGGGGGCGAGCTGGGGGAGAGGGGAGGGAGCTGTGGGGAGGGGCGTGACCATTGGGCTCTGATAGGGAGGGGAGCTCTGGAAGTTTTGTCTGATTGGGTGGGGGGAAACAGATGGGGAGGGGGGGTATTTCAGCTCTGACACCACCAACCCCTCACCCCCCGCAGGGAGGACTTCAACATCGCCGTGCTACACGCCTTCGTCGACCTGCACGAGTTCACTGACCTCAACCTGGTGCAGGCGCTGCGGTGAGCGGGGGTGGGGGATGTGGTGGCGGAGGGTAGGAAGGTTTGGGTGGCAGAGGGCAATTCGGGGACTGAGAGATGTGGAGGGTGGGAAGGTTTGGGTGGCAGAGGGGGGGGGGGGGGGTTGGGGAGGGGGGGGGGGGGAAGGTGTGGGGGCAGAGGGTGCTCAGGGGGCCCCTACTTACTCTTCCCCCCCCCCCCCCCCCGGTCTCCCCAGGCAGTTCCTATGGAGCTTCCGCCTGCCCGGGGAGGCCCAGAAGATCGACCGCATGATGGAGGCCTTTGCCCAGCGTTACTGTCTCTGCAACCCCGGCGTCTTCCAGTCCACAGGTACCACGGGGCCCGGACGCCTGGATTCTATCCCCGGCTCGGGGAGGGGAGCGGGGCATAGTGGTTAGAGCAGGGGAGGCTGGGAGCCAGGACACCTGGGTTCTCTCCCGGCTCTGGGATGGGGGTGGCGTCTATTGGGGGGGTTCCTCCTACCGGCCTCCCTCCCTTCCTCCCCCAGACACCTGCTACGTGCTCTCCTTCGCTGTCATCATGCTGAACACGAGTCTCCACAACCCCAACGTACGGGACAAACCCACTGTGGAGAGATTCATCACCATGAACCGGGGCATCAACGACGGAGGCGACCTGCCCGAGGAGCTGCTGCGGGTGAGGGCGGGGGTCTGATCTGGGGGGCAGGGTGGGATACTGGGGTCCATGGGCCCATGGGTCTGGCCTGCTGGTGAGGAGGGGGTGTGGCTTGTGTCTGACTCCACCCTTCAGGAAAAGGGCTGTGGTCTCTGACTCTTGTCATTGGGGGCGTGGCCTTATTGTGACCCCACCCCTCGAGTGGGGCGTGGCCTCTTTGTGACTCTGCCTCTCATCCCCAGAACCTGTACGACAGCATCCGGAACGAGCCGTTCAAGATCCCAGAGGATGACGGGAATGACCTGACCCACACGTTCTTCAACCCGGACCGGGAGGGCTGGCTGCTTAAGCTGGGTGAGAGCGGGACCCCCCGAACCCCCATGCCCCCCGATCCCCACCCCCGCGATCTCTGCATGCCTCTGCGCTCTCCTCTCTCTGTGTCCCACCGACCCCCCACTGTGTCCTCAAAGCACCGACCTTCCTTCCGCACCTGCAGGAAAACTCCCCCCTGCCCGGCCCCGGCTAGGACGCCTGGGTCCGTACCCCCAACCCGGCCTCGGCTAGGATGCCTGGGTCCGTCCATCCCCCTCCCCCCTGGCCTCAGCTAGGACCCCACCCCCGGTCTCGGCTAGTGCTCCTGGGTCCATGTCTGTGTCCCCCCCTCGGCTAGGGCTCCTGGGACACCCCCCCCCCCCCCCCCCCCCCCCCAAGGTTGAGCGTCCTGGGGTGGGGGGTTACACAGCTATAGGGGGAGCTCCTCCCCCCCAATATGAGCCCCCACCCCAAAGGCAATTCGCAGCAACCCCAGTTTTGAGGCAGGTGCCCCCGATTAGCGGGGCCATGAGGGGTCAGGATGGGGGTCGCGCAGACCCCACAGTAGCTCGGTCAGAGGCACAGGCTGGATTTGGGGGGATTGGGGTTTGGGGTCACAGGTGGGTAGGGGGGAGGTGGAGAAAGCTGCGTGGGGGTGTTCAGGAGTCTGGGAGGGTCCTAAGTCGCTGGGGAGGAGGTAGGCGGAGGGATCTGTGCGGGGGTGATGGGGAAGGGAGGTGGGCCGACCTTGTTTGGGGCCTGACCCCATTTCTGCCTCTAGGGAAGGCACAGATTGGGGGTCGGGGGGTGAGCAGGGATCAGCTCCCAAGAGCCGGGATGGGGGCTGGGAATCAGGATGCCTGGGTTCCATCATGGCTCTGGGGGGGAGTGGGGGCTAGTGGTTAGAGCTGAGGGGTAGAGGTGGATGCCGGGGGCCAGGACTCCTGGGTTCTATTTAATCTTCTCCCCAGCCCCCGGGGCAGGGAATGGCCATGGAGGACGATGGGTGAGGTCACTCACAGGGAAAAGCCGGACAGAGTCCCCCCCCTCCCTCACTCTGTGTATCAAACCTCTGTGACACCCCCCCCACACACAGCAAAAAGGACATTCCCTCCCCAAGATTCCCCCTCCTCCCCCCCGCGCTGATCCCTGCGGCAGGGGTGTGATTTGACCGTGTTTTTCCTCCTCACGTTGATATAACTGATTTTTCCTCTTTCTCTCTCTTCTCTCTTCTCTTCCCCCCCGCTCCCCTCTTTCTTTCTCTCCCTCCCCCGTTTTCCTCCCCTCCCTCCCCACTCCTGCCCCCCACGGCCCCCCCCACCCCCACGCCGCTGATGCCACTTGCGTTCGGGTCTCACCGTTCCTCCCCAGGAGGTAGGTAACGGAGGGGGAAGCCGCTGCTGGAATGGGGGGTGGGGACCCAAATAGCGCCTCGCCCCATTACATCCACATCAACACAGTAGAGATGTGCCCCGAGCCCGACGCCAGACCCCCGGAGCATTGGAGCTGGCCACGGGGGGGAGTGGGAGGGGAGGGGAGGCCTGGCCCCTTGAGGGAAGGGGTGTTGCCGGAAGCACCCCAGAATTTCCACACAAGTTTTAAAGGTCCCACATCAGGGATTGTCTCAGGGACAGTCGTGCCACACGGGGTCTCCCCCACCCCCCCCCATGGGACCTGGTGGTTAGAGCAGGGGCAGCTGGGAACCAGGACTCCTGGGTTCACTCTCCTCCCAGAGCCAGGGATAGGGGTCTAGTGGTTAGGGCAGGGAGCCCGGACTCCTGGGTTCTCTCCCCAGCTCTGGGAGGAGAGTTCTGCCAGTAACACCAGTTTGTCAGGCCCCGTCCCCCCTCCTCCCCCATGCGGCAGTGCCATGGGGGAGCAGCTGCGTGGGGTCTTATGCCTGAAATTGACCCCCCATGTGCCCGGGCGAGGGTGCCGTGTCTATCCCAGCATGCCCTGGGGCAGGCCTGGTCTTCTTCTCACGCGGCCCCTGGGTGGACTGGCCCAACAGGGTCAATACCTGCCCCCATCACTGAGCCCCCAATCTCTGCTTCCCCTGCAGGCGGGCGCGTGAAAACGTGGAAAAGACGCTGGTTCATTCTGACTGACAACTGCCTGTACTACTTCGAGTACACCACGGTGAGTCCCCCCAGCCCCCCGGAGCAGCCCCAGATCCGCCCCCAGGCCCGTCTACCCTGGGCCTGCCCAGCACCATCTGCTTCAGAGGCAGACCCAAGTGCTCCCCCTAGTGGTCAGTCATGGAATCACCTGCCCCTTGGGTGAGCCCCCTGCCCCCCAGTCACTCAGGGGTTGGGCTGGGCTCCACAGACAGCCCCTGCAGGAACCCAGGGGGTCCTGCCGCTCGCCCTCCTGGGCCCGGGGCTCCCTGGCTCTCCCCACTTAGCCCCATAGCCAGTGGCAGGGAGTCCTGCAGGCCGAGCCGTGTCTCCCCTGACTCCGGCTTTGTTCCCCACTCAGGACAAGGAGCCGCGGGGGATCATCCCACTGGAGAACCTGAGCATCCGGGAGGTGGAGGACCCCCGTAAGCCGGTGAGGGCAGCGCCCCCTACCCCTCTGGGCCTTCTCGCTCCCGACGGTCACCGTGGGCCTTGTCTGTCCTTCTTCAGCCTGTCCTTATCCTCTCCTTCATGGCCTTCCTCCTCCTCCTCCTCCTCCTCCTGTCTATCCCTCTGCTCCCCCCCCTCCCTCCCTCCCTCCATCCATCCATCCATGCATCTTTCTTCCCTCCATCAATTCATCCATCCACGCACCTTTCCTCCATCTATCCACACACACCCATCCATCCATCCACGCACCTTCCCTCTATCTATCCACACACACCCATCCATCCATCCACGCACCTTCCCTCTATACCTCCATCTGCGCACCCCCCTCCCTCCCTCCTTCCATGCATGCACCCCCCGCATCCATCCACATACCCCTCCTTTCCTCCATCCATTCCTGCAGCATTTGACCCTTGTAGCTCAGGCTACACCCTTCTGCACAGCATTGTGCTCTCAGCTCTGAGCTTTCATTTCGAGCACAAATGACTTGACGTTGCCTGAGTTTGCCGAGAGCCTGAGCCCATCGCTGCAGGGTCGGGGGAATCAGCCCTGGGTGTGACCAACGCAGCCTGAGTCTGCTGAGAGCCTGAGCCCGTCACTTGGGGGGGGGTGGGCGGGAATTGACGCAGCCTAAGCCCGTGGCTGATTCTCTCTCTCTCTCTCCCCCCCCTCCCCCAGAACTGCTTTGAGCTCTACATTCCCAACAACAAGGGCCAGCTGATCAAGGCCTGCAAGACGGAGGCCGACGGGCGGGTGGTGGAAGGGAACCACATGGTCTATCGCATCTCGGCCCCCACGCAGGAGGAGAAGGACGAGTGGATCAAATCCATCAAGTGAGGAGCACCCCTACCTGCCCCATCCCCCTCCCAGAGCTGGGGATAGAACCCAGGCGTCTTGGCTCCCAGCCCCCTCCCAGGGTATTGCGGGTGGATGGTTCCAGCTCATGATGGGGAAGGAGAGAACAGATTTAGGGAGCTGGAGGCGGGGGGGGGGGGAGGTCTGATCCACCCCATTTGGGGGGCATGTGAGGGCAGGGGCATTCCCAGCAATGGTGGACTGGCCGTGGGGCCTCCATGGGGGTGACTGCCCCAAGGCCAGGGCTCTTGGCTGCAGCAAGATCCCCTGGCCCCCTAACCTCCCGCTCCCCCCAGGGCTGCTGTCAGCGTGGACCCCTTCTACGAGATGCTGGCCGCTCGCAAGAAGCGCATCTCGGTCAAGAAGAAACAGGAGCAGGCGTGAGCCAGGCCAGCCACCAGGCTGCCTTTCTGTGCCCCCCCCAACCCACTTCCCTCGGCTCCGCTGAAACTGACACCCCCCTGGGCCGGGGGCCTAGCCACGGACAGACAGATGGACAGAGCATCACTGACTTCCCCTCCCCCAGCATCTGTGTGTACCCTGATCTGTCTTCCGACATCCTCCCAGTCACACTACTTGGGATACAGTCCCTCTCCAGGAGCCACTGGGTACCATGGGCCAGCAAGCCTCTCCCCGCCTGTGGGGGCTGCGGCCTGGGGCCTCTGCCATGCCATTGGCTCAGGACCTTGCACCAGATTCTGATCAGGAGTGACTCCAGATTGACCCTGGGGGAGCAGAGATCAGAATCCAAACCTGCCCCCATTGCAAACAGGAGTGACTCTGGATTGACTTTGGGGGAACTGAGATTAGAATCCGGCCCTGCCCACATTGCAAACAGGAGTGACTCTGGATCGACCTTGGGGGAACTGAGATTAGAATCCGGCCCTCCCGACATTGCAAACAGGAGTGACTCCGTATTGACCCAGGCCCTGACTCCATATCTTCAGCACTTTCCTTCACGGGTCTCTGGATTTTCACTGGCTGACACCAGGCTCCCGTCTACACTAATCAGCCCCGAGGTGCAATAAGCTCTTGCCTGGCAACCCCTGAGACAACCGTCCCTCCCCTCCCCTTCCAGCTGGCTGGGAATTTACCCACAATGCTGTGCTCCTACCATGGCGCTGGGCACCAGGAGCTAGCAGCGTCCCAGGGTGCACTGGGGCAGCTGCGCTGTTGCCTTTGGGGTCTCCCTTCCCCCCACAATTCCAGCAGCACGAGGCATGGGGGGGGGCATTCCCAGGTGGCATTGCCCCCCCCCCCCCCCGGCAATGCCAGCTGGCCCTCTGCAGTGCCCCCTGGCAGCCAGCAGGGAGAACGGGAGTTCTTCCCTCCTCGGGGCAGCCAGGGAGGGGGGATTTTAGCCAGCCCCCTGGCCTGCCCCTCACCAGCTAATTTTTAAATCTTCCCACAGGGGGGATTCCCCCCCCCCCCCCCCAAGTACACACTATTGGTCCTAGAGCTTGGGGGCCATCCGGAGCCTCCCCATTTTAATGCACTCCTCCTGGGCTCCAGGAACGTACACTACAGACGGGGGGGCGTATGGGGAGCACCCCCTCCAAAGTCGAAAGCCATTTGCTTTCGCCTGCTGTGGAATCTCGTCCTTCTGATTACTCTTCTGCCGTCGCCACCGGGAGCAGATGTGGGGCTGCCCCACCGGGACCAATCTCTGTGCCCCCTCCCCACCACCACCTTTCCGGCTCAGCTATCGCGGGGTGGCCTGGGAGAGCCCCCCGGCTCGTCAGCAACCGCGTGGCAACAGGACCAAGCCAGCGGGACCCATCTCCTCCCATGCCTGGGACCCCTGAACTTGCTGCCTCCTCCCGGCGCAGGGGGATTTCACCCCACCCCGGGCGCTGGTGTGGACAGAGGGGAACCGGCGCCAGCCCCGTGCCCGCCCCAGGACTCCAGGGCGGGTTCAGGTTTTTGTAATTATTATTTAAGGATTTAATGGATGCAACTTTCAATGGAATTAAAACACTACAGTCTTGAGTACAACCAGGGGGGTGCCAGGTGTCTGGGGGGTCAGGGGGGTATCCACTCAGGGCGTTAAACACCCAGGACAGCTAGCGGAGAGGGCACCCAACTGGTCTGGAACCAGCAGCACCTTAAACCCTGTTTGGGGCTGGGAACCAGGACTCCTGGGTTCTGTCCCGGGCTCTGGGAGGGGAGTGGGTCCCAGTGGTTAGAGCAGGGGGGCTGGGAGCCAGGACTCTTGGGTTCTGTCCCCAGCTCTAGGAGGGGAGTGGGTCCCATATCCTGGCTCTAGGAGGGGAGTGGGTCCCAGTGGTTAGAGCAGAGGGTTAGGAAGCAGGACTCCTGGGTTCTGTCCTTGGGGAGGGGAGTGGGTCCCAGTGGTTAGAGCAGAGGGTTAGGAAGCAGGAATCCTGGGTTCTGTCCCCGGCTCTGGGAGGGGAGTGGGTCCCAGTGGATAGAGCAGGGGGGCTGGGAGCCAGGACTCCTGGGTTCTGTCCCCTGCTCTGGGGGGGAGTGGGTCCCAGGAGTTAGAGCAGAGGGTTAGGAAGCAGGACTCCTGGGTTCTGTCCCCGACTCTGGGAGGGGAGTGGGTCCCAGGGGTTAGAGCTGGAAGCCGAGACTCTTCGGTTCTAGCCTGGCTCTGGGAGGGGAGTGGGGTCTTGTGGCTACAGCAGGGGGGTGGCTGGGAGCCAGGACTCTTAGGTTCTATTACACTGAACTGGGGGGGGGGGGCGGGGGGCTGGTTGATGCAGCCCAGGATGTGAGCACCCCGGGCCTGGGGCCTTGCTCAGCCCTTAGCTGACGTCCATCTGTCCCCACTGCCTCCAGCCAGCGGCGGCAGCCTGGTGCTGGGGCTCTTTAGCCGGGGACCTACGTTCCCTGTAGGCTGCGGGGGTGGGCAGCAGGCTCTCAAGGGCCTCGCAGGCCGGGGGAGGCACCTCTCCCCTGGCCCCAAGCTACTGTGGGGAGACAGGGCTGAGGGGAGTCCTCTCTCCCTGGGGCAGCCTGCACCCCAAATTCCTCATCCCTAGAACCCTCACATTCTCCCTGCCCCAGCTTGGAGCTGCCTCCTGCACCCCAAACCCCACACCCCCAGCGGAGCCCTCACACCCCAGCCCTGAGCCCCTCATCCCTGACCCCACTCCAGAGCCTGTACCCCAAACCCCTCATCCCTGGTCCCACTCCAGAGCCGACACCCTCAGCCCCATATCCCCAGCCCCACCCCAGAGCCTGCATCCCCACCCTTACCACATGAGTTGTGTAATTCATTCTGCACATTGACGTAAAAAATTAGAGGGAACACGGGGCCCCCTTGCCCACTGATGGGATGCAGCCACTTCTGGGGTGGGGCATGTTGGGTATTTGGCGCGCTCAGACAAAGCACTGACTCAGAGGTGGCGCCGGGGCTGCTGCTGCTTCCTTGGCAGGTTTATTCTGTCCTTTCCGAGGGAAAAAAATAGCATCGAATCCTACGTAAAACAGCGCCGAGCTACGGGACATCGGCCACAGCGTATGTACAGCCCGCCCCAGCCCTAGGCTAAGAGCCACAGCTCTATACACAACAAGAGAGGAAGGGGGGTCTCCCAGCCCCCCCACCCCCCTCCTTTAACCACTCGACCCCACTCCCCTCCCAGAGCTGAAGAGAGAAGCCAGGAGTCCTGACTCCCAACCTCCCACACACATACGCACTAGACCCCGCTCCCCTCCCAGAGCCGGAGAGAAACCAGGAGTCCTGACTCCCAGCCCCCCCGCTCTAACCACTAGACTCCGCTCCCCTCCCTGAGCCGGAGAGAACCCAGGAGTCCTGACTCCCAGCCCCCCCGCTCTAACCACTAGACTCCGCTCCCCTCCCTGAGCCGGAGAGAACCCAGGAGTCCTGACTCCCAGCTCCCCTGCTCTAACCACTAGACCCCACTCCCCTCCCTGAGCCGGGGAGAACCCAGGAGTCCTGGCTTCCAGTCCCCTCCCCCCATACACACACACTCTAACCACTAGACCCCGCTCCCCTTCGTCAGCCAGAGAGAACCCAGGCATCCGGGCCTCCAGCCCCCCCGTGGTGCAGGGCTCAGTGGCAGGCATTGAAGGGCAGCTTGGCCACGCCCCCGTGCAGCTCCACGGCGCCCTCGGCCCAGGCCACGAGATCCCCGCGGGCGCGGCCGGCGCAGGTGGCCAGCCTGTAGACCTCGCCCGGCGCCAGGACGTGGCTCCACACGTTGAAGTCGGCCAGCTCCCCGATGAAGGCCTGCGTGGCATCGAAGCGGCCGCCCAGCGTGTCCTGTGGGGGGAGCAGAGAGGCCAGGGGTAGACCAGGGAGGGCATTAGCCATCTGGAAGGGGGGGGTACCTTGGAGCGGATGCTCTCAGCCTGGGGCGTGGGGGGGGCGGGTCTCGTACCTGCTCCTGCCCCAGGATGAAGACGCCCCCTGGCTTGATGGGGTGCCAGGGGGCCAGGTTCTCCCCGCTGCCCCGCCGCACCCCGTCCTGGTAGCTCTCCCAGATGCCGTCCCGCGTCGACCAGGTCACGCAGATGTGGTGCCACTTGGCGTCGTGGATAGCCAGGGGCAAGGTGGCAGCCTGGGGGGGCGTGGCGGGGAAAGGGTTAAGGGCAGTGCTCGAGGTCGGAGCCCCCCTGCCCCTCAGCCCAGCGCCCCCTGCTGGGCCCCCCCCCCGCTCCCCGCAGCACAGAACCCCCTGCAGCATCGCATCCTCTGCTGACCATGGCAGTCCCCAGCCCCGCACCTTGTCGTTAATGAGCAGCTCCATGGGGTTGTTGCCCCACTCAATGAGCACCAGCTCGTTGGCCTGGCCAGGCACGGAGTAGGAGAAGGGGGTGCCAACGCCAGGCGCTGAGCTGGATTTGAGCCAGAGGCAGACAGTGAAAGCGAAGATCTCGTGATGCAGCGTCCGCTTCACCTTGACGTACATGTAGTTGGTGCGAAGGGGGAAGCCCACACGGAAAACCTCGTCCGGCTTCTCCACCTTGTGCCCTAGAGGGACAAGGTCAGTCCCGGGGCGGCCAGACACAACCAGCCCCAGGGGAAAGGGGATGTGATTCTGGCCAGTAGCCAGTCAGCCATCTCCACGTGCACTGATACGGCCATCAAACCATCATTGCATCCAGCTGTTCATTCAACTAGCCATCCCTCATTTCAGCCAGCCATCCCTCAGGTATCATTTCATCCATCCATAGATCCATCCATCATCTCCTCATCCATCCTTCTAGCCACGTACCATTTCATCCATCCATTCAATGCTCCATCCATCCATGTACCATTTCATCCATCCATTCAACGCTCCATCCATTCTTCTATCCAGGTACCATTTCATCCATCCATTCAACGCTCCATCCATTCTTCTATCCAGGTACCATTTCATCCATCCATTCAATGATCCATCCATCCATGTACCATTTCATCCATCCATTCAACGCTCCATCCATTCTTCTATCCAGGTACTATTTCATCCATCCATTCAATGATCCATCCATAGATCCATCCATCCATGTACCATTTCATCCATAGGTCCATCCCTTTCCTCCATCCATCCATCCACCATTTCATCCATCCATTCAACGTTCCATTCATAGCTTCGCCCATCAGTGATTCCATCCATTCATTCAATTATCAATTCAGCCATACATAAGTCCATCCATGCAACTACCTAGCTTTGTAGCTACAATGCCACCCATCCATCTGTTCTGTTATCCCCCTGTCCATCCCTGCAGTGAGTCCTATTCATCCAGCCACAGCTCTAGTCTGGATCCTTCGATGCCCACCACCACCAACTATCCATCTGCCGATACCCCCGCACCCCTGCCCCTCACCCTTCTCATGAGGCCCGTGGACCCTGTTCTTGTGCCAGTGCAGCTCCTCATGGCCGTGGTGTGGCTCCTCGTGGCCGTGGTGCTCGGTGGTGTTGAATTTCTCTTGGATCTGATGCTCCAAGATGCTGATTTTCTTCTGCAGGGCGTCACGCAGGGAGATGGAGAACAGGGAACTGTTGTGGCTGTGCTGGGGGGGGGGGGGGGGGGGGGGGAGGAGGGGACTGTGAGCGAGACCTTATCATTCTCTCGGTGCCCATCTACCCTGGTATCCCGCCCTGTCCCTGCTACCCTGGATCAGCTCCATGGGCCCATCTACCCTGGTATCTTGCCTCATTTGTACCACCCTGGATTAGACCCATAGGCCCCTCTAGCCCAGCATCCTACCCCCTGTCCCTGGATCACAGAGTCATCAATCCCAAGGCCAGGAAGGGCCAGTATGCTCACCTAGTCTGACCTCCTGTATTACACAGGCCAGAGACCTGGCCTGCAATAATTCCTAGGGCAGAACTTTCCGAGAAATTGCCCAGCTCGGCTGAGAAAGCGTCAGCGACGGCGAAACCCCCACGCTGCTGGGTAAACGGTGCCAGTGGTTAATGACGCTCACCGTCACAAACCTACATCTTATTTCCAGTCTGTCAGCTCGGGGTCCACCTTCCTCGGCGAGATGGAAGAGCCTGTGATTAAATATTCGTTCCCCCTACGTACTGGGATCAAGTCCCGCCTTCACCTTCTCGTTGTTGAGCTAAATAGCTGGAGATCCTGGCGTCTCTCACTCTAATGCAGGTTTTCTAATCCTCTAATCACCCCTGTAGCTCTTCTCTGCCCCCTCGCCAATCGGGCAACGTCCTCCTTGGATGGGGGGCACCAGAACCGGATGCAGGAGCCCCACATTGTTGCCCCAGGGCCAAATCGCCTCTCTGCTCCTACTCGAGATTCCCCTGGTGACGCTTCCCAGGTTCCCGTTAGCCCTTTTGACCTTCGTAGCTCAGGGTTCAACTGATTGGCCACTACGACCCCCCCCCGCCAAAAATCTTTTTCAGAGTTGCTGCTTCCCAGGAGAGAGCCCCCCTGCCCCATCCTAGGAGTCCAGCCAGCATTTGTTCCTAGATTGATACAGGTACATTTAGCCGCATGAAAACCCACAATGCTTGTGTCCAGTTTACCAAGCAATCCAGCTAGCTCTGTAGCCACGCCCTGGCCTCTGTGTTATTTACCCCCACCCTCAATTGTCGTGTCCTCTGTAAACGTCACCGGTGACGATTTCCCGTTTTCTTCCAGGTCGAAAACGTTACATCGCCTCGGGACCAGGGCCAAGCCCTGCGGGACCCCAGGAGAAACACGCGTGCTCGGCGGCGACGCCCCGTTTGCAGTTACAGTTTGAGACATGGCGTCGGCCAGTTAAAAACTTCCGCGTGGGCCGTGCTGGTTTATACCGGTCGAAATGCCGTGTGCTACCACGTGAAACGCCGCCCAGAAGTGTCAGTTTATTACATCAACTCGCTTAGCGTTAGCAACCAAACTTGTCATCTCAGCCAAAAGCGAGATCAAGTTAGTTTGACGGGATCTATTTCCCATAAACCCCTGCTGATTGGCATTAAGTACATTGCCCTTCTTCAAGTCTTTATTGAGTCCTGTATCAGTCACTCCATTAACTTGCTAGGGATTGATGTCAGACCGACAGGCCTGGAACTGCCCCAGGTCATGTGCTTTATTCTTTGTAAATACTGGCACATTAGCTTTCTTCCAGTGCTCCAAGACTTATTGGAAATCAACATTAATGGGCCAGTGAGAGCCTCAGCCAGCTCTTTTAAAACTCTTGGTTGCAAGTTATCTGGACCTGCTGATTTTAAAAGTCTAACTGTAGTTGCTGCTGTTTACCATCCTCCTGAGACACTAGGGGAATGGAAAGTGTGGTATCGTATGACAGGCCATCATCTATTTTCCCCCACAACAGAAATATTTGTTGAACAATTCTACCTTTTCTGCTTTATTGTTCATAATTCTACCATTTCCATCTAGCAATGGACCAATACCATTGTCGGGATTCTTTTTATTTTTAATATACTTAAAAAAACCCTCCTTCTTATTGTACCTAGCTCTGCTGGACATAGACCCTCTGCTGACCCTTTGCTTCCCATATCAATTTTCTACAAATCATAGCTTCTGATTTATATTCATTACTATCAACTTCCCCTTTGCTTCTGATTTATATTCATTACTATCAACTTCCCCATTGCTTCTGATTTATATTCATTACTATGAGCTTCCCCTATCTTCTAGTTGTTATACCTCGTTGTCTGCCTTCACTTCCTCTCTAAGGTTGTGTTGTTAACCAGTGCAGCCTTTTCCCTCAGCTGTGGTTTTCGGGTGTCTGGTATAGCGTTCTTAGGCAATTTCCAATGATCATTCACATTTTTCTGATTAAATTCTTCCTTCCAGCTGATTTGGCTTATCATTGTTTTAATCTTTGTGAAACTGGCCCTTTTAAAGCACCAAGGAAATAATCTCATCACTCTGGACTTTACTCTCTTTGCACATTATGAATACCATCAAGGCGTGGTCCCTTGTACCAGAGCCACCATTAATTTCTAGCTCCGTCATCAGTTCCTCATTCTGTTAGGATGAGTAGAATTCCCCCATGTCGGTGGCTACAGCGTTTGAGACAGGAACTCGTCAACTAGGAAGTTTAGAAATTCCCAGAATGATTTAGTGTCGGCAGCACATGGCCTCCAGCGTACATTATTCAAATTGAAGCCCCAGGGATCACGCCGCTTTTGTTCCTATACGTTACAGGGGGCATAAATTGTTGTTCACTCTGGTCCCTAGTGTGCTTCGAAGGGGCTGTAGCAGACTCCAACTAATGACCCTTCTTGTTCTTTATCTGTTAGGCCATTGATCCCAAAGCGTAGAGCATTTTCGTCCGTGACGCGGAAACAGGGCGTGCCATGTGTGGCGTGAATTTCCCTTTCACCCACCAGGTATCAGTGATAACAGCTGGATCACCTTAGGTTCACACGCGAGCAAGTCCAAAGCCTCTTGGTTGTTGCCCGGGCGCCAAGCTTTGCTGTACAGGCAACTCAAGGCTTTTCCTCCCCTCACATCCTTTGCTACCTTGATGCATTTTTCCCCCTCAGAATCCTGATTTGGGGAGAAGCCCTCAGCCTGCTCCTCCACTCGCCCCACTCCCCTCCCATCACGTTCTGGGGGCAGGTCGGCCGGAGCCATCAAGCCAAGATCTAACACAGCCGGACGCAACATTTCCTGAGACCCCCGGGCCTGTCTGGCCTGGTATTTAGGCCCAGTGCCCTACTGAGGCCCTGATCTCCTCCCCTCATACCCCTGCCCCATGGGGGGGGAGGAGGGGGCATCTGACCCCTTCTTCCCCCCCCACCCAAGCCAGGCGGTTCGGGTTTCCCAGACATACTGAGAAGGGACAAACAGGAAGGAAGAGGCCAAGGGGGTTTATATTTAGCTGAATGCTCCGGCCAGGACCCGAGCTGCTCCCACTAATCCATCCCCCTCCTCCCACAGAGCCGCCAGCGCCAATTAGCGGCAGTGCCACAAACCCACTGATGCCAATGGAGCAGCCTTTGTATGGTGCCGGAGGGCAAGGGTGGGGGGGCAGCCTGATCCTCCACTAGACCCCCACTCCCCTCCCAGAGCTGGGAGAGAACCCAGGAGTCCTGGCTCCTAGCCCCCTTGCTCTAACCACTAGCCCCCACTCCCCTCCCAGAGCTGGGAGAGAACCCAGGAGTCCTGGCTCCTAGCCCCCTTGCTCTAACCACTAGCCCCCACTCCCCTCCCAGAACCCCTAAGAATGGCCATATTGAGTCAGACCAAAGGTCCATCCAGCCCAGTATTCTGTCTGCCGACAGTGGCCAATGCCAGCTACTCCCAGAGGGAGTGAACCTAACAGGTAATGATCAAGTGATCTCTCTCTTGCCCAGGAGTCCTGGCTCCCAGCTCCCTGCTCTAACCACTAGCCCCCACTCCCTTCCCAGAGCCAGAGACAACCCAGGAGTCCTGACTCTCAGCTGCTCTTCCTCTACGCGGGGAATAAATACTCAGTAATGGACTCTCCACTGTGGCAGAGGACGGTCGAGCCCGATCCCGGGGCTGGAAGTTGAAGCGAGACACATTCCCGCAGGAAACAGCGTGGACATTTCTCATGGGAGAGCAATTAACCAGTGGAACAACGGGCCCGGCGCACAGTGGATTCTCCCTCACCGGCAACGTGGGGCTAGTTCTCTGAACGCTCGGCCCTGGGAACAGCTGGGGGCCGTCCCCGGGCCTGTGCTGTCCAGGAGCTCAGATCGCCTGACCACCACAGTCCCCACTGGTCTTGGATCTGTGACTCTAACCACTAGACCCCACTTCCGTCGAGTGCGCTTTGAGGAATGGGGCACGGGGCCTTTGCCCTCTAGGGGGTGCCAGCTCTGATCTGCCCCAGGGCAAGGACTGGCTGGCTCAGGGGGGCAGGGAATGGGGCCTGGGGCCTGTCCCCTCCTAGGAGGCGCCGACTCCCATCCGGCCCCAGGGCAGGGACTGGCTGGCTCAGGGGGGCAGGGAATGGGGCCTGGGGCCTGTCCCCTACAGGAGGCGCCGACTCCCATCCGGCCCCAGGGCGGAGACTGGCTGGCTGTGTCCCAGGACCCTGGGAAACGTTCATCTTCCAGAACCATCCCAGTAATTCAAGGGCAAAGGGGTCTTAACTGGGGTCTTGGCAGATGGTCTTGAAATAGGATCAATCTGTAATTCCTCCGGGCTGGGATCTGGGGGCTGTTTCTACTTAATTAGTTAAAGCCGGAGGCAGGGGGCTGGGAATCTGGACTCCTGGGTTCTATCCCTGGCTCTGGGAGGGGAGTGGGGTGTAATGGCTTGGGGGGGGGGGGAGAGCAGGCCATGAGGTTCCTAACTGGGTGAGTGATGAGAGAGGTTGAGATGATGGAGGAAGGGGGTAAACTGAGGTAATGGGGGCGGGGCTGGTGGTGTTAGGGGGCAAGCAATGGCAAAGGACGCAGGGGGATGGGGTAGGGTGGGCCGTGGGGAGCTGACCTGATCCTAGCATAGGGGGATAGGGGGTGATCCTGCCCCAGGGTGAGAAGGGAGGTTATGGGAGTGACAGTTGGGGACTGATAGGAGGGGGTGTGGGGGGGATGGAGCCTATAAGGGGCTGCCCCTTGAGCCATCTCAGCATTTAGGGAGGGGGCAGCTGGGGGGTGAATGAGGCCCAACAGTTTTCTGTTGATGCTCCAGCCCCTCCTAGAATGACTCCAGCGTGTGGAAGGGGGGCACTGGTGGGGGGGTCAATGGTCGGGGGGGGAAGCTGGGGAGGTCAGTGAGGAGGGGGGGGGTCGATGGGAGGGATGTATGGCCAGGGGAGCTGGGGGTCAGTGAGGATGGGGGTTGATGGGAGGGGGGAGTCGATGGCTGGGAGGGTCAGTGAGGAGGGGGTTGATGGCAAGGGGGGCTGTGGGTCAGTGAGGAGGGGGGAGTCGATGGCAAGGGGGGTCTGTGGGTCAGTGAGGATGGGGGTTGATGGGAGGGCTAGGGTCAGTGAGGAGGGGGGAGTCGATGGCTGGGGGGGGGGTCAGTGAGGAGGGTGGGAGTCGATAGCTGGGGGGACCAATCCCCCCCTTACCTGGAGGTGCTCCAGCCTCTCCTTGAGCGATTCCAGCATGCGCTCCAGCTGGGGGGCGCCGGCGGGTGCCTCCCGGGGCGGGTCCTCCATGGTGTTGGGGGCGGCGCTGGCCTTGCGGAAGGCAGCCTCGTGCCCGGCGCCGCCCGGGGGCTCGGGGTGCTCGCGGTGCCCGAAGTGGGGGTACTCGTTCTCCCGACCGGCCCCCTCCCGGTGCCCGTGGCTCAGGTTGTCCTCGTGCCCGCCCGGCCCGTGCTCCCCGCCCGCCCGCCCCTCGCACCGGCTCAGCTTGGCTGTCAGCTCCCGCACCGTCTCCCGCTGGTCCAGGATGGTCTCCTTCTGGTGCACCACTGTCTCCCGCAGGTGCAGGATGGTCTCTTTGGCCTCCTCCAGTGTGCCCGCCCAGTGCCCCCCGGCCCGCGGCTGCGGGGCCTGCTGGCAGCCCGTCTCCAGCTCCAGGGGCATGGGGCTGCAGACGAACTTGGGCAGGGCATACTCCCCCCTGCCGCCGGGCACCGAGCAGAGGGCCCAGAGGAGAGCCCAGGCCAGCCACATCCCGGCACCCGCCGGACCCCTCGCCACCGCCCCAGCCTTCCTCCCACGGAGGCGCCCGGCTGATTTGTGCCAGCGGCCGGTTGGCTCGGTGAGCAGCTGGGACTTTTCTGTTTCTCGCCGCCCCCCGGCACAGTCCCGTCCGGCTCGATTTCCCAAATCCCCTGGTGATGGGCGGAGGGCGCCTGTCTCCCAGGAGACGGGAGAATTAGACGGTCGGGTTAATGGGCTTAAGGAGTCGTGGCAAAGCTCCCCCACCCACCCCTGGCAACGGGACCCAGGCGTCCTACAGCCAAGCTGGCAGGGATCAGGGGCGTTTGGCAGATGAAAGGATTCTAAGGAACTGGGAGGGATTTAGGGAGGGGAAACGACACACCGGGAGGCTTTCCACAGCCACCGGGAATGAGCCCCCCGCACAGCGCGGGGGGGGGGGGGGGCGGGAGAGTGTGCGCGCCCAGAGCCAGACATCTTCCCTGGGGTCAATCCAGAGACACCCCTGACTACAGTGGGGACAGGGACAGGTTCTGATCTCTGCTATCCCAGGGTCAATCTGGAGTCACCCCTGATGGCATGGGAGTGAATCCAGATTTGCACCAGGGGGCCATGGAGTTTACAGTTAAGCCCCCCCACCCCAAGCCATGGGCTGTTGGATATAACAGTAAACAATCCAGCTTTATTCTGTAGAGCACCTATATACACGGCAGCAGGTGTCACTGCCCCCTGCTGGCTGAATAAGCCCCGCTCGCTGCTGTGTCATAGTCCTCATACCGCACGAGGCGGAGGGGGAGTCTGCAGAGGCTGGGGTGTGGTTCTCTCACAGGCTGGGGTTACTCGACCACGTTGAACTGAACCATCCCTGCGGCTTCCCGGCCGTCCCCCAGGGCCTCCCGCAGCTGGGTCCAGAACACGTCCTGGGCCTCGGGCTGCTCCGGCCAGTGCAGGTAGCTACGCTGCTTCACCAGCTTCCGCAGGCGGTGGTAGGGGGAGAGGCTGCGGGGGGGAGAGGCCGAGATCTGAGCCCCAGTACCCACGGCACAGGGCAACCGCGCCCCACAGCGCCCCGGGAGCTCCCCCAGAGCCAGCACCGCCCCCTGCTCCCCACAGCACCCCCAGGAGTGCCCCCCAGAGCCAGGCCACCCCCTGCTCCCCACAGCACCCCCAGGGGCTCGCCCCACAGCCAGAACCCCCCCCCCCCGCTGCCCAACACAGCACCCCCGGGATCTCCCCCCTGAGGCAGTGGCCCCCCGCCCCGCTACCCACAGCCTCACCGGTAGCTGGGGATGTCCTGGAGGAAGACGACGACCAGCGGGTCGTGGCCCTGGTAGTAGGTGCGGGCGCAGGCCAGCTGGATCTCCAGCGAGCACCACTCGCTCTCCAGGGCGCGGGCGCTCAGCAGGCACAGGGCCTTGCGGCTGCTGCTCACCCCGCGCTGCACGTTGTCCAGGTAATAGGCCCCGGGGGCGAAGTCGCGGGGCCCGAAGCAGAGCCGGAACCGGGGCTGCCCTTCCTCCTCCAGCTTGGCCAGCAGCGTCCGCACCACCCAGGCCTCGTCCTCGGCGCAGCAGGAGACGTAGGCGTCGTACTGGTAGCCCCGCCGGTCCCGTCGCAGCCGGCCCCGGCCCCAGGCCCGCAGCAGGTAGTAGCCGTAGCGCAGGGTCCAGCCCAGCTTGGCCCCGGCCAGGGACCCCGCCAGCATCAGGAAGATGGCGGTGAACGACCACGCGAAGAAGATGACGCCCAGGTCCGCCCAGCAGAAGGAGAGATCGTGGGCTTGGAAGAGCCCCTCCCCCCACCCCAGCCCCCAGGCAGAGGTAGGAGCCCAGCAGGGCCACCTGGACCCCCGGCTCCGCCGCCGACCAGTTCTGGAACCAAGCGTTCTCGCAGGAGCAGGCCAAGGGGTTCCCGGCCACGTCCAGGAAGCGCAGCGCGGGCAGGCCAGCCAGCGGGACCCAGCTCACGTTGCGCAGCCCGTTCTCCCGCAGCGAGAGCGACTCCAGGGAGGCCAGGCTGGAGAAGACCTCGCCGGGCAGGTCCCGGAGGGAGCTGCCGTCCAGCCCGAGCCGCCGGAGGCTGCCCAGGCCTTGGAAGAGCCCCGGGCGGAGGCTGAAGGGCCCTTCCCGGCTGGGGTAAATGTCGGAGAGATCCAGGGAGAGGAGGCCAGCCAAGGGAGCCAGCGAGAGGTTGAGGAAGACGCCGCCAGGGTTGTCCCTCAGGTTTAGCTCCTGGAGGTTCCCCAGCCCTTGGAAGAGTTGGGAGGGCAGCCGAACGGGGGGCCGGGCCTCCTGCGAGCTGAGATTCAGGCACCGCAGGGCCGGCAGGCCGGCGAAGGGGGCGGGCGAGTCGTACTTGCTGTAGGCCAGGAGGCGGTTGCGGCTGAGGTCCAGGGTCTCCAGGGCCTTCAGGCCCAAGAAGGAGCCCTGGGAGAGTTTGTAGAGACCGTTCTGGGCCAGCGAGAGGTGGCGGAGGGAGGTGAGCCCCTTGAAGGCCCATTTCTGGAGGGTGAGGATGCGGTTGCTGGAGAGCAGCAAGGTGTGGAGATGGTGGAGGCTCTGGAAGGCGGACGTCTTGATGTACCGGAGGTTGTTGTCGCTCAGGTCCAGGGTCTCCACCTTGCGGGCGTAGACCAAGGTGTCACGGGTGACAGATGCCAGCTGGCAGCCCTGCAGCAGCAGGGTCCTCAGGGAGGCCATGCCCAGAAAGGTCCCCTTGTAGAGGTAGGTCAGGCGGTTCCTGGACAGGTCCAGGTGAGTCAAGGCGCTGAGGGGCCGGAAGACGCCGTCTTCCAGCTTGGTGAGGTGGTTGTGCCGCAGGACGAGGACCTGGAGCCGGGGCAGCGACCCGCCCCAGGCGCTCTGCTTCAGCTCCTGGACCTTGCACTTGTCCAGCGAGAGGGACTCCAGATGGGGGAACAAGCGGAAGACGCCCCCCTGGAGCCGGCTCAGCGGGGTGGTGGACAGGTCCAGCCAGGTTAGGTTGGTGCAGGCGCCCAGTTGGGCTAGCCGGGACGGCGGGACCTTGGAGTGTTTGATGTCCAGGCTGGTCAGCGCCGGCAAGCTCTCCAGGACCTGGCAGGCCAGCCCCAGGTCCGAGTCCAGCGCCGGGTGCATGCTGGACCAGTGCAGGGCTGTAAGGTTGGGCAATGGCAGGCCCAGAAGATGGGAGATGTTGAGGGGGTTTTCGTCCAAACTCAGCTTCTCCAGGCCGGGCGCAGCGCGGAAGGAACCGGCCGCCAGTCGGCTCATGTTGTTGCGGGTCAGGTTAAGCGAGCGCAGGCCGGGCAGGGAGCAGCGGGCGAGATCCAGCCAGGCGATGCTGTTGTTCCGCAGGTTGAGGTCCCGCAGGAAAGGCATGGAGAGCAGGCCAGGGCCAGGGCACGGGGCGGAGATCCGGTTGGAGTCCAGGTCGAGGATGGAGAGGTTGGCCAATTTCCCGGCGGCCGTGGCCACCTCCTGGAGCCGGGAGAGCTGGTTGTGGGGCAGGTGGAGCTCCTGCAGGCCGGGCTGGGCCGCCAAGGAGGTGGGGTGGAGGGCGGCCAGGGCGTTGCCCCCCAGAAGCAGCACCCGCAGGCCCGTCAGCTCCGCCAGCGTCGTGGGGCCCAGGGCCGCCAGCCGGTTCTGACTGAGGTCCAGCAGCTCCAGCTCCCGCAGGCCCCGGAAGGCGCCGGTCTGCAGGGCGCGGATGTGGTTGCGGTCGAGCCGCAGCTCCCGCAGGCGGGGCAGGTGGGCGAAGGTGGCGGGCGCCAGGCCCTGCAGGGCGTTCTGGGAGGCGTTGAGCCTGAGGGTGGAGTTGGGCAGCGGGGCGATGGCCGGGCCCAGCTGGGTGATGCCGCGCCCGGCGCAGCTGGCGTAGCCTGGCAGCTCGTAGGGCAGCAGGCACCAGGTGAAGCCGAAGGCGCCGGCACAGCGGGCACAGGCGGCGGCTGCAAGGAGCCAGAGGGGCAGGGCCAGGGGCTGGGGCATGGCGGGGGTGTGTGTGCTGTTTCCTGCTAGTTGTGTGTGCCTGCGTGTGGGTCTGGCACTGCCCCCTGCTGGCACAGCTCAGAACACGCCCTGCTTACATCCCCTACCCTGCCCACTGACCCCCGGACGCAGTGACCTCCACCCACTCCCGGCAATGAGTGACCTGGGGCGGGGCGTCTAGCTACATCCCGCCCTCTCACCGTGATTGACAGCTCCCCCACTCCCCAATCCGATGGCAGGTGCCTTAAAAGAGCCTCGGTTTCCCGCTCCCGGCTGGGGCTGAGCTGAGCGGCCCGGCACAGAGACACTGCAACGAGAATGTAAATTGCACTCCGGTCACTAGTGGTTAGAGCTGGGGGGGGCGGGGAGCCCGGACTCCTGGGTTCTCTGCCCAGCTCTGGGAGAGCAGTGGGGGCTAGTAGTTAGAGGGGGGCTGGACAGCTAACAGCAACTGTCGGTGACCTCCCGGGGCCAGACCTCATTTCTCTGCTTCACTTCCCCTTCGGCAAAGCCGGGCTAAGGAAGTTTCCTCTGCAGCCCGGAGGTCTGTGGAATCAGCTAATGATCGGAAAGGGCTTAAATCCGGGCTAAGCAGGGGCAGTGTTGGCACCGGCCCCAGGGCAGGGACTGGCTGGCTCCGGGGTGGGGAATGGGGCATGGGGCCTCTCCCCTCTAGGGAGCGCCAGCTCCCACCCAGCCCCAGGGCAGGGACTGGCTGGCTGAGGGGGGCAGGGAATGGGACATGGGACCTCTCCCCTCTAGGGGGCACTGGCTCCCATCCAGCCCCAGGGCAGGGACTGGCTGGCTCAAGGGGGCAGGGAATGGGGCACGGGGCCTGTCCTCTCCAGGGGGCGCTGGCTCCCACCTGGCAGCAGGTGCCCTACATCGTTTCTACGCATGCCGAGTTTGTTGGGCCTCAGCCCTGCTCCCAGGTGCCCCTGGGGCATGATTCCCCCCCCCACACACACACACCCACACCCACCGGGAGAGAGGCCAATCTTCACATGGGCCTTTGATACAGAGCCCGTTGTGCCCCTGGGGAAGGACTGGGGGGAGGAGGGTAGATAATGGCTGTCTCTTGGGGGGGGGGGGCTGTCTTTGGATGCAGTTGTGGGCCCTAGTGGCAGGAAATCGCAGCTTCTGCCTCCCCCCTCCCCCCGACTCTTTGCTCCACCTTTCTTGTGGTAGAGCGAATGAAACTATCTCTGGGAAGTGGGACCCCCACGCCAGCACCCCAGGGGGAAGTGAGTCTCGGGGGGGCTCTCAGCTGAGGGATGAGCTCCTCAGGGACCTTCATGGTCTGGTTTGGAGCTGTCCCATCCTTGCCCACGGCAGAGGGGGGAGGCGATTGGGGGCAGCTGGGGGCCTGCAGCAAGTGCATGGGGGGAGGGGTATGTCTATGTGACCAGACCCCCAACTTGGCTGGTGCCCCTCACTCCCGACCCGCAGCCCCCTGCTAGTCCAGCCCTGGGCCCCCCCATCCCTGCCAGTGCCCCTCACTCCCGCCCCGCAGCCCCCGCTAGCCCAGCGCTCGCTCTCTCTCACCTGCTACCGCAGAGCTCAGACTTTGGCACCATCCGTCCCCATCTCCTGGGATGAGTCAAAACTTGTCCCCTGGGCGTTACTGGCCGCCACTTCCTCATTGTGCAACACGGCGACGCCGTCGGAAACCTGCTGCGGAAATTACAGCACCCGGGTCAATGCGGAGGGGGTGCACCAGGGGGCGCCCTCCCCCACAGGGGTCATTGACCCCCACTGAGCCCCCCGCCCCCTGCCGCCCAGCGCCCCCCGCCGAGCTCCCTCCCCGTCCCCTGCCGCCCAGCGCCCCCCGCCGAGCCCCCTCCCCGTCCCCTGCAGCCCAGCGCCCCCCGCTGAGCCCCCCGCAGCCCAGCGCCCCCTAGCGGCGTGCTGGGGCATTGGCGCAGCCCTGCCTGCTGGGGAGCTGCAGTGGCAGGGGGCGGGCAGCAGGGGGCAGTCTGACCCCCGGCTGAGCCGGAGACGATCCAACCCCGGGCTGTGAGATTGCTGGGGCGGGGGAGACGCTGGCCGCGGTCCCATGTGAACAGGGAGCCCAGAGCACCAGGGACGTGCCTGGGAGCCCAGCCAGCCCTGGGGGGGGGGGGGAGCTGCGGCTAACGCCCCGGGGGGGGAAGGGGTCACGCAGACCCGGGGGTGGGGCGGGCGCCAGGAATCCGGGGAAGTGGAGAATGCAGCAGACACGTCTTTGCGTCTGGAACCGGGTCGGGGAACCCAGAGAGTGGAGATGGGGGAAGAGAGGATGAGGGCAGAGCCCTGCCGGTGCCCCTCACTCCCGACCCACAGCCCCTGCTAGCCCAGCCCTGTCCCCCCCAGCCCTGCCGGGGCCCCCCCCCCCCACCCCCCGCCCCTGCCAGCCCAGCCCCGCCCCCCCCCAGCTCTGCCGGTGCCCCTCACTCCCAACCCGCAGTCCTCACTGCACATCTGAGACTGTTATATTACAATGACTGTTCATATTTGGCCACTGACCTTAGTACTTAGAAGGGAGAGTGCCCCCCCACCCCGCTCCCCCCAGCCAGGCGCCCCACGCCGGGCCCCCCACAGCCCAGCGCCCCCCGCTGGGGCCCCCGCCCCGCTCCCCGGCGCCCCCTGCCGAGCCCCGCAGCCCAGCGCCCTCTAGCGCCCCCTGCCCGGCCCTGACAGCCAGGGGAGGGCGCCCCCGTAAGACCAGTCCCCGGGTCCATCCATCGGGCTGGTTCTAGCTGAGCCAACACGTTCCGTCGAGGGGGAAGTTTATTGGGGGGGAAGTTAGTCTGTCTCTTTAAATATGTAAATGAGCCAAAGAGGCCACGCCCATTTCATGCTAAACTGGCCCAGATTGGGAGGGGCGGGGCGGTCGCGGGCGACTCCTGATTGGCTGGAAAGTTTCTTTTCAGGTTGGAGTTTTGGCCGGACCTTTTCGTGTCTGTCTTTTTCACTGGGTCCTACCCCGCCCCCCCCCCCCGCGCACCCCTCCCCGAACCTCCCATACCCCCTCCCTCGCAGCACCCCGCCCCCAGAAGCCCCCCCCCTCCGCAACTCCTTCTCCCCCTCCTGGAATCCCCCCGCTTTCTGCGCCCCCCACATCCCTCCCCATAAGCTCTGACCCCAACCCCCACCCACCCCCTCTTTCCCCAGCCCCCCCAACCCCGCTCCCCTGCCCCCTCCCTTCCTGCCCCCCCAACTCCGCCCTCCCACCCGCTGGTGCTGCCGACCCCGCCCTCCGCCCCTTCCCTCCCCCCCCAGCCCTCCGGTCCCTGGCTCGGGGCTCGCTGCGTCCCAGCTCCGGCCGGTCCCCGGCGCCAGCATGTCCCGCTCCGACGAGGTCAACCGGCTCACGGAGAGTGTCTATAGGGTGAGCTCCGCCGGCTCCCCCCCCCCCCCCCCCCCCCCCCCCCCCGCTCCCTCCATCTCTCTCGCACGGAGTTTTTCTCGGTTTCCCCCCGCTGGAGTCTGGAGCCCCTTTGTTAGCCTGGCAGGGAAGAGTTTGGGGAAGTGTTTTGGGGAGGGGGGGGTGACGGTGGAGGGTGCAAATGGGGGGCTGGGTTCTGATCTCAGCTCCCCCCGGGGTCAATCCGGAGTCACCCCTGATTGCAGCGGGGCCAGGTTCTGACCTCAGCCCCCCAGCTCCATCCAAAGGCTTTTCACTGTGGAGATCAGGATTCCCCCTGGGGCTTTGACCCGTTCCTGTTCGGCAGGGAAGGAAGGGGGAAAACGAACCCACAAACGCTGGGGTGAGGGAGAGGGTCGGGGGGATGGTTTCCTGCCCATGTCACGGGCGGGTTCATTTGGTGTCCACGGGGAGCATCAGGCGCTGGGGTCTCTGCTCCCTTCTATCCATCCAGCCATCCTTCCACACACTCCGCCATCCCCAATCTAATCTCTCCGTCCTCCCCCAGTTACGCCACGGCGCTGGCCCTGGGACCCCTCCTTCCCTCCCCCTCCATGCAGCCCCCAGGACGGGTCCCCCCCAGGACGGGATCTGATCCCCAAAGGGCTGGTGTGCTGTGCACTGTGGGAGGGGCTGCACCTTGTGTGGCCCCTGTCCCAGCTGACCAGGAGCCTGGGGGATTAGATGTGGGGGGGGCGCTGCAATTTCTGGCTAGATCAGATTCTTTCAAAAGGCTAATTCGTTCCCGGGGAAACGGCCTGTGGGAGCTGAGAAAATCGGGCTGGGCCCCAGACCCCTTTTGGATCCGCCCCCCCCCCCCCCCGAGCCTGGGGGCCAGGAAACAGCCCCTGCTCAGGGCCCCCCCGCTACACCCCCTCTGGCTCCACTGTTTCCATGAGGCGGATCAGTCCCCTGCGTCTACATGTCTAGCGATAGCTACATGTCCTAGTTTGTTATTGTAGGGCCTACGTAGGCTGCTTTGCCATTGTAGGGTTGCTTGGGAACCCAGGAGTCCTGGCTCCCAGCCCCTGCAATCACTAGACTCCCTTCCCCTCCCAGAGCCAGGGAGAGAACCCAGGAGTCCTGGCTCCCCCTCCCCCACGGGGACAGTCTTTGCGCCCGACCCGCTGTCCCCAAAGCCATCGGGCTGAGCCGACTGATCCAGGCTGAGCCGGCGCTGGGCACCCGTGTGTTGGGTGGGGAAGGGCTGGCAGCCGGCCGCAGCCCAGCGCCTGGGGCCTCCGCTCCAACCAGGCGCCCTCCTGCTGGGGCAGCCGGGCCGGGCCTGGCACTGATATGCCCTCAGCCGGCCCCATCGGCCACCTGCTGGGGATTAGGGGCGCCAGAGCCCCAGGGCTCAGTATAGTGTCTGTCCTTCCCCTAGCCATCCGTCCCTCCCCCCCCCCCCCCCCCCCCCCCTCTCCACCCCCCTTCTCACCCCCCCCCCCCCTCTCCTCCCCTCTCCCCAGCTGTCCGTCCATCCCTCTCCCCCACCCCCCATCATCTGTCCATCCATCTTCACACACTTCCATCTGTCTGTCCGTCCCCCCACCCCTCTATCCATCCGTACGTCCACCCCCCACCCCTCTAGCCATCCATCCCCATGCACCTCCTCATTTGTCCCTCTCTCCGTCCATCCACCTGTCTGTCCATCCCTATACTCACCCCCTCCACCCACTGCTCTGTCTGACCATCCCCATATGTGCTCCGTCCATCCCCATTCCCATCCATCCCGCTCCACACACTCCCTGGATCCGTCCCTCGCTCCCTCTCCTAGCACCCCAGTCACCCCTCCAAGTGTCACTTTGCTTAGGAATAAAATATCTTGGTGTCCTACAATGTAAATCTTCAAAAACAAGGAGTCTGGTGGCACCTTAAAGACTAACCAATTTATTTGGGCATAAGCTTTCGTGTGTGAAAAACCCACTTCTTCAAATGCAAATGCAATGTAAATCCTGCCACCCCCAACCCAGGATACCCAGCCCCCATGCCCCACCACAGAGGGGTCGCATCTTGGTGTCGGGTGAGGGGTCCCCGTAAACCCAGCCCACGCACCCCACCCTAGAGGGGCTGCATCCCGGCACCAGCCAATGGGTTTGTGTATATCCAACCCCATGCCCCACCCCAGAGGGGCCATGTCCCAGCATGGGGCAAGGGGTCCCCATATACCCAGCCCCTGCGCCCCACCCAAGAGGGGCCATGTCCAAGTGCTGGGCGAGGGGTCCCCTTATACCCAGCCCCCCTGCCCCACCCCAGAGGGGCCGGGTCCCAGCATGGGACGAGGGATATACCCTGCACCCCACCCCAGAGGGGCTTCGTCCCAGTGCTAGGCGAGGGGTCACTGGATAACCAGCCCCCTGCCCCAACCCTCCTGGTATCCGCCCTCCCCTTGTGCCCCCCCATGGTATCCTGTCCCCCCTGTCCCAGGGGGGTTGGGGCCCCGTCCCAGCACGAGCACTGTGGAGCTGTGATCACCCCCCTGTTTGGTGCAGGTGATTCTGGACCAGTTCAACCCCGGCCTGAGGAGTTTTGTCACAATGGGGAAGAGTTACCAACGAGCACTCTCAGGTAAACCGTGATTTCCCCACGGACCCCCCAGCCCATCCCAGCCCTGGGGCCGGATGGGAGCCAGCGCCCCCTAGAGGGGAAAGGCCCCTGTCACGGAGTCCCCGGGCGATGCTCTGGAACTGCTCCCCACAAAGCCAGTCAGGACTTTGGGGAGCTTCCTCTCCCATGGAGCAGACCGTCTTCAGGGCAAGAAGCTCACACGGCTTCACCTCCTGGGTCTGACCTTGGAGCATTCAGCATCCTCTGCCCCTCCGTGCGCTTCCCACAGCGAGTCCGCCCAGGCGGGGTCCTGGGGAAGCCGGAGGGTCCTGCACCCCCACTTTGCAGTCAGTCGTGACTCTCAGCCAGCCAGTAACACAGAGGTTTATTAGAAGACAGGGACACGGTCTAAAACAGAGCTTGTAGGTACAGCGGCGAACGGGACCCCTCAGCCAGGTCCATTCTGGGGCCCAGCGAGCCAGACACCCGCGTCTGCACTAACTTCCTGTCCCCAGCCAGCTCCAAACTGACACCACTTCCAGCCCCTCCTTCTCTGCTGCGTTCCTGTCCCAGGCCAGGAGGTCACCTGCTCTCTTTGTTCACCTTTAGCTATTCCCTTGCAGGGGGGAAGGGCCCCGGCCATTTGTTGCCAGGATACAGAGTGTCGGCCATTTATGCACACTGGAAACTTAAGAAATGCATAGGGGAAACTGAGGCACCCACACTGTATTCAGAGGAAACATTAAGAACAGTCCCACTTGCGTCACAGCCCTGTGCCCCATTTCCCGCCCCCCTGAGCCAGCCAGTTCCTGCCCTGGGGCCGGATGGGAGCCGGCGCCCCCTAGAGGGGAAAGGCCCTGTGTCAATCACTCCCTCCTGTGCTCTCTCTCCTGGCAGGGGTGACCGTAGCGGCCAAGGGTTATTTCGACGCCCTGGTGAAGCTGGGGGAATTGGCCAGCGACAGCCAAGGGTCCAAGGAACTGGGTAGGTGATGCCTGGGACAGAGGGCTGGGTGCGGGGAGGGGGCTGGGCCGTCTGCTCCAGGGCAGATCCACGGGCCCATCTACCCCGGTATCCTGCCTCCTCCCTGCCCCCGGATCAGAGCTATGGGCCCAGGGCCCCTGGCATCCCGCCCCCCACCCCACCCCCCAGATCTCCGTGCTGGGGGGTTCCTGCTGCAGGAAGATGTTGTTTTCCTGCTGGAAGCCAGGATTTCCTCCCATCTCCACTCCCCCATCCGGGGCTGGGCCGGCCTTGGACTGTGTGGGGGCAGGGGAGTGTATCCGTGTCCTGAGAATTCCCCCCCCGCCGCCACTACCATAGCTCAAGGCCCAGCCGTCCCCCTTCGCCTTGCCTAGCAACCCCCACCCCCAGGTTCCAGCTTTAACCCTTCACGGTCTGGGGGGGCCAGCTCCCCCACACACACTCTGCTACCAGGCCTAAATGTCCCCTCCCCCAGGGTGTGACCTGCCTGGGGGGTGGGAAGGGGGAGTTGAGAGGCTGGGGGGGGGCTCAAAGAGGCGGTGAGGGTGGAGTGAGGGGGGCTGAAGGGGGGATTGTGTCCCTCTGCCTCTGGGGGAGGGGGCCGTGGTGCACATTGGGGTTGTGTGCATGTGGGGCGGTGCATGCAGGGGTGATGAACCGGGGTGGGGGAGTGTAGCAGGTGGTGGGTGTCTGGGAATTTGGAGAAGGGATTGTGGGTGTGCAAATTGTGGCAGGTGTGTGCAGGTTGTGGGAGGGGTGTGTGTGTGTGGGGGGGTGCAGATGGTGGGAACCGGAAGGTGAGTGTGCGCAGATGGGCAGAGTGCGAGTTGTAGGGCAGTGTGGGGGTGACCGCGGGGAGCCCCCACATTGTGTGACTGGCTGTGGGGGGGGAGCCGGCCCCGCTTGCCACGGCTAATGTGATAGTGCCGGGCGTGTGCGGGCGATGTGTGTTAACGGGTGGGGGGGCCCTGCTCACACTCGTGTGGGAAAGGTGAGCCTGGCCCCGGGTGAGGGGGGCAGATGGGACCAGGGGATTATGGGATGGATTAATGCCCCCCCCACACACACACACCTGTCGTTTCCCCGTCCCCCAGGGGACACCCTGTTCCAGATGGCCGAGGTGCATCGCCAGATCCAGGTGCAGCTGGAGGAAACGGTGAGTATCTCCCCCCCCCCCCCCCCCCCCCCTTTTCCCCCCCCCCCCCCCGTTACCCTCCCCAGCCCCCAGCTAGCTCCCCACCTCCCCAAAGCCCTGGGGCGCCTCCCACCCGCCCTCGCTGCCTTCTCAGCCCCCCCCCACGGGACCCCCCCCACACACCCAGAACTGCTCATTCACGGAGAACAGTTGTGGGGGGGGGATGGGACCCTGGGTTCTTAGCAGGGGGGCAGGATGGGATACCATGGGGGGCACAAGGGGAGAGGGGATACCGGGAGGTTGGGGTGACATGAGGGGGGGGATATCATGGGGGAGATGTACTGGGGGGGGAGGGGATCCCTTGTTCACTGTCCCCCTCTCGCCCCCCTACTCTGTTCAACACCCCCCCCCCCTCCCCCCGTAGCTGAAGCTTTTCCACTCGGAGCTGCTGGCCCAGCTGGAGCAGAAACTGGAGCTGGATGTCAAGTACCTGCTGGTGAGAGCCCCCGTGCGGTTCCCTCCAGCCCTGCGGGGGGGCCCAGTCCGGTGCCTGCTGCCCCCCTGTGCCCACCAGCCCCACTAACTCTCCTCCAGACCCCCCATGGACCCCCCATTTTCCCCTTTCCAATTTCCCGCCCCCACCAAAGTCTTTGGCCCATTGTGGCTGGGGAACGGGTTTGCCAGCTCCCTGCCTCAGTTTCTCCAATTGCACCATTCATAAGTTCAGACACAGATTGAGGTCCCTGTCACACTGGGTGTTGCGTGCACGCGCGCACACACACACACACCCCGTGACTGAGATGTGGGGGGTTCCCCGTCACGCTGCATAGAACCCCCTCTGACTGAGATCTGGGGGGGGGGGTCCCTGTCGTACTGGACGCTGCACAGACCGAGCTGGTCCTGCTTAGGGTCCTGGGGAGTCCCGTTCTCTCTCCCCCCAGCCCCGTCCCCGGGGCGAGCTGACCCCCCCCCCACACACCGCTCTCCGGCGCCCCCGCAGGCCACCCTGAAGAAGTACCAGAGTGAGCACCGGGCCAAGGCGGAGGCCATTGAGAAGTGCCAGGCCGAGCTGAAGAAACTGCGCAAGAAATGTCAGAACAGCAAGAACCCCCAGAAATACGGGGACCGCGAGGTGCAGGTGAGGGGGAGTGGGGCTGGGGGGGGGGGGGCATGAGGTGCAGGGGATGGGAGGGCTGCAGGGGGAGGGTCTCCCGGGGGGTGGGGACTAGGAGGTGCTGGGGAGGGTAAATCTGGTGGGGGACACTTAATCTGGGAGCCAGGTCTGGAATAGAGCCGCCCCGAACATGCCCGCACATGAGCTCAACACGCTAAAATACGGGGAAACGCTAACACGCATGGTGCACACGGTGTTCCTGGGTTGGAATGAGGTAGGCGTGTAATGTACACGCCAATGCGCAGTACATACGTGACAGACACCCACACCCAGGCACATGCGTGGGCACACAGGCACTGGGGAAAGCCTCTATACCTCCAGGGCTGGCCGATCGGGGGGAGAGGGGGGCCGAAAGGACCCCAGGCCGCAACCCCCCGTCTCCTCAGCCCCCCCCAAGGGGCCCCTGGCAACGAGGGGCAGAGCTCGGGAAAACAATGGGATCGGCCAGGCTCCTGCAGGAGACACGGGGCCGTCACGTCCGGCCGGAAACTGCAGCAGGATGTCAGTGCCGGAGGCGGGGGGAGGCCGGGGCAGCTTGGGAACTCCCCCGCCCCACTCCCTGTGGCGCCCCCGGCGGGTAGAGGCGGGCGTTGCTGTCTTGGGAACGGTGGCTCGGGGCGCGGGCGGGATCGGGGCCCCGAGGGGCTCGCGGCTCTGAAGGGTTTTAACATTCTTTGGCCAGCTGGTGCCTGGGACCCTAATCTCCATAAGGGGCTTTGGATGGATGAATTGGGGGGGGGCGGGGACATACGCTGGGGGGGGCACCCACACGGGGTGCAGGGGGAGACACAATTGGGGGATGCGGAGTGGAATAGTTTCTGGCAGGTGTCTCCTGCCCCTCCCAAAGTAGTTCTCTGCCCCCCCGCCTCTGCTCAAGGGTCTCCCCCCCCCCGCACTCCCTCCCCTCCCCCCTCATTAGCATGTCAGGCGCCTGCTCCTTCCCCTCCCCCCCCCGCCCGCTCCCCGCCTTGGCTCTGGAAGGCCCCCCTTTGTCGGCACCCATTGCCTGGGGAACCATTACTTCGGGGTCACGGCCCCCATTCTACAGGCTGCCAGGGGGAAGTGGCGTGGGCAAGGGGTGGTGGTGGTGGTAACCCTTTCCCCCCACCAGGGCCTGCTATGGGGAGGGGGGAAGGGGAGTGTGTGGGGGGGTGTTAACCCTTCCCCCGCCAAATCCAATGTGGAATGTCAGGGTCTGATGTGGGGGTGTTGGGGTCCAATGGGGCGTGTCAGGGTCTGATGTGGGGGGCTATTTGGGGTTTGATATGGGGTGTCAGGCCAATATGGGGGGATTATCTGTGGTCAGATGCAGGGTTGGTATCTAGGCCCAGCTCTGAAGTGGTGAGGTCTGATATTGGGGTGATTCCCCCCCCCCATGCTCTGATGCCCCCTTGGGACTCTTTTCTCCCCCCCCCACCACCAGTACGTAGAGGTGATGAGTGCCAAGCAGAGCGAGCTGGACCGTTTTGTGGCGGAGGGATACAAGGCTGCTCTGACCGAGGAGCGCCGGCGGTACTCATTCCTGGTGGATCGCCAGTGCGCTGTGTCCAAGCACTTCAGTGCCTACTATGCCAAGGTGAACTGCCCGCCCCATATCCCTCCGCCCCCGTGGGATCCCTCCATCTCCTGGGGAGGGGGCACGCACACCCGTATCCCTCTGCCCTGAATCCTTCCATCCGCTGGGGAGGGGGCTGCACGCCCCGTATCCTTCCACCCCATATCCCTCTGTCCCGTAGCCTTCCATCCATTGGGGAAGGGGCTGCAAACCCCATATCCTTCCACCCCGTATCCTTCCACCCCATATCCCTCCGCCTGCTGGGTAGAGGTCACACACTTTCCGTATCCTTCCATCCTGTATCCCTCCGCCCCCACAAAGAGCCCCCTAGTGGGAGGTCACCTGCATCCTTCCATCTTGTGGGCCCCACCAGAGCGGGGCGGTCCCTGGTGGGGGGGCAGTGCGGACGAGTCCCCAGAGGGCAGCACAAGCCCCATGTTAGGGGGATGTGGGGGAGTGGTGTAGTTCCTATGGGGCCCTGGTTGGGGGTCGCGCTGTGGACTGGGTGCGGGGGGGAGTGGGAGCCCCGTGGAGGGTGGGGGCTCCCCTGGCTGGGCATGTGGCACAGTCTAGTGCCCCCCCCCACCCATCTCTGCCCCTACCCCGCAGGTGAAGGAGCTGCTGGGGGCCAAGCTGCCCGGCTGGCAGCAGTCCTGCGTCCAGCCCACTCGCCTGCCTGACCGCGCTCTGGCCCTGGTGAAGCAGACGGCCAACAGCCCTGCCACGCCCGCCATCTCCGACCCGCTGCCCGCCCCCCAGCCCCTGGAGGTGTCCCCCGAGCTGGCACCCCTGCTGGGGGGCGGGGGGCTGGCCCTCAACCACGTATGTCTCTGCCCACGGGGGATGGGGAGGGGCGCCATTGCCAGAGGGTGGGGCCCCTCGGGAAAGACCCGGACTCCTGGGTCCCTTTTCCAACGGGGATGGTGACTTGGGCACTACGGGAGAGGGGTAGGGTCCCCCTGGCACTGACCCGGATTCCTGGGTCCAATCCCGAAGGGCAGAGCCCCTGGAACGGCGACTCAGACACCTGGGTCCATTTTCCAAGGGCAGAGTCCCTGGGAGGGTCACCCAGACACCTGGGTCCCCAAACCCAACTGGGAGGGTGACGCTGATCCCCAGTGAGCAGAGCCCCTCCTCCCTCCCCCCGTCTCTCCCTCCGCAGCGCGTCTCACTGCAGGAAGCGACTCCGCTCCCCAACGGCGACTCTCACCGCACCCGGGGCTCCCGTGACCTGGGGCACCCGCCCGCCAGCGAGCCCCTCACCGTCCCGCTAGGCCTGCCGGCCCTGCAGCCCGCACCAGCCACGCAGACCCCCCCTCCTCCCAGGGCCAGCGACGGCTACTCCTGTACCCTGCCCATCCCGCGCAAAGCCTCCGCGGAGACCCGCCTCGCCACGCTCAGTAAGTGCCCGCCGGTGCCCCTCACTCCCGACCCGCAGCCCCTGCTAGCCCAGCCCTGGGCTCCCCCAGCCCTGCCGGTGCCCCTCACTCCCGACCCGCAGCCCCCTGCTAGCCCTGCCCTGGGCTCCCCCAGCCCTGCCGGTGCCCCTCACTCCCGACCCGCAGCCCCCGTTAGCCCGGCCCTGGTCTGTGCTGGCCAGCTCCGCCATGTTTGCTGCTGGAGCTGAGCCTAACTGGCTCGTCCCACGTGTGACCCCAGATGGGGGCGTCCCAGCCCTCACTACTTTCCAGTCTCCCTAGCACATGATGCAGGCTCTGTGGGGGATATTTGGGGGGGGGAGGGTGACCCCAGTCTGGGCGACTTGCCCAGCCTAAGCCAATTAAGAGTCCAGCGCTGAGCGGCTTGTTCCGATTTCGTATCCTGGACTGACCCGGCCGGGGCTGGGACGGGATTGGGGGGGGCTCTGCGAGTTCCTGGCCAGACAGAATCCCCCCTTCCCGAGATCTCCTCTCCCCCCCAATCCAGCTTTTATCTCTACCCCTGGTTCCCCTCCTCTGAGCTCCTGCAGGCACTCTCGTGTGTACCCCCGGGACATCCCAAGCCCCCCCAATGCCCTCCTCTAAGACCCCCCCCACACACATATCCCCCATGTGCCCCTTTCTCAGTCTCTTGGCCCCTCTCCAGGGGCAGGAAGGGGGGGCAATCCCCAGCCTGACTCTCCCTTCTCTTCTCCACCCCCCAGCAGAGAACAGGACCCTGCCGCGGGTTGGGGCGCTGGCCGAGCGGCGCCGGGTCCAGGCCGTGTTCTCCCATGCGGCCGGCGAGAGCAGCACCCTGCTCACCTTCCAGGAGGGCGACGTCATCGCGCTGCTGGTGGCCGAGGCCCGGGACGGCTGGCACTACGGGGAGAATGAGGCCACCTGCATGTGAGCCCCTCCCGCTTGTGCTAACCACTAGCCCCCCCTTCTCTCCCACAGCTGGGAGAGAACCCAGGAGTCCTGGCTCCCACCCCCTCTCCTCTCCCCTTCCACAGCCGGGGAGAGAACCCAGGAGTCCTGGCTCCCGTCCCCCCTCTCCTTCCCTCCCCCAGCCGGGGAGAGAACCCAGGAGTCCTGGCTCTCAGCCCCCCCTCCCCTCCTCTCCCACAGCCAGGGAGAGAACCCAGGAGTCCTGGCTTCCAGGCTCACTCCCCCACTAGACCCCCCCCTCCCCTCTCAGAGCCGGGCATGATGAATCGGGGCTCCTGGGTTCCAAGTCCCCGGTCCAGATCTGGGTCCCGGCAGGGCCCTCGCTGGGCTCTGTGGGGCTGTGAACTTAGCCGCCCCCTGGGAGGAGGGTCCGGGCGTGTCTCCATCCTGCCTGACCTCTGCTCTCCCCACCCCCAGGAAAGGCTGGTTCCCCTTCTCGTACACCCGTCCCGTCCCCCCTGCCGAGACCCCCGAGAAACCCCACGGCAGGTGAGCTGGGGGCTGGGCGTGCCACATGGTGGGATGGGGGAGGAGGAATAGGGGGTGACAGATGGAGGAGGCGGGGCTGGGACTGGGGGGGGGGGGGGCTGGGAGGGGGGGGGGGGGCCAGGCAGTGGTACTGAGTGGGGGGGAGGGGGTGGGGGGATGGGGCAAGGTAGAGGGAGGGGAGCAGAGTGGGCTGCGGGGGTGCTGAGCTGGTGGCAGGATGCGGGGCACAGAGAGGGGGAGATTGGGGCCAGGGTGGGCGGAGTATGGGGGGGCACTGTTTAGCTCCAGGGCCTCGTTTTAACCCCATCTATCCCCCCCCCCCAGTTTTCCCCTGAGCAAACTCAACAGCAGCAGCACGGGGACCCTGGACAAAGTGGGGTGCGTGGCCCCCAGCCCGGAGGGGGGGCACGGGGGGGGCCACCTTGCGCTACGCCCCCCCCCCCCGCTCCAGCACCTTCCGCCAGCGCCCCTATAGCATGATGAACCCCGATCTGTCACAGGTGAGTTGGGGGAGGAGCTTCCAGGCGAGCCCCTCCCCATTTCTTGGGGCACAGCCCCCCCCCGTCTCTCCTCCTGAGGCCTGGAGCCTGCTGTCCAGCCCTGGGCGCGCCCCGACCCTCGAGACTCCTCACCCACCCCCCAGCACCCAGCCACGCCTCCAGGGTGCTAGCCCAGCCAGGGGGCCCGTAGCCTCGGGAGCCGTTCCATTGCAATGGCCGGGCACTTCACGTCAATGACCCTCCGTTGGTGGCGCTTTGCCTGCCCACCCCCGGGGTGCCAGGCTGGCCGGGGGCACAGGGGGCCAGCAGCATGGCACGGAGACAGGGAGCGAATTGGTCGGTTGTCCAGTGCCCCCAAATTACCACCAAGGGGGCCCCACTGAGGAACTCCCCACCCCGTCCTCCTGCAATCCCCACCACCAGCTGTCACCTGGGGGCAAGTGTGGGCATTGCAGGGCCAGCCTGGTGATTGCCACGTGCCCCACCCCCTGTGCCCCCCCCCCCATCTCACCCTCCGGCTAATGTGATTCTCTCCTTCCTCTTCCCAGTTAGCGAACGAATTTGGGAGCCCCCCGAACTCCTCCCCATCCAGGTGAGAGCAGCGAGGTCCGCGGCCTGGGGCCCCCACCCCGGGCCTCTAAACCTAGGATTCTCCCCCCTCAATGGCCCTAGTGCCACATTCACCCCCCCAAACCCCCCACCTATCAGGATAACCTCCCCCCCGGGCACTAGCACCCAGATTTATGTGTCCCCCCCTTCAGCTCCCACTGAGGCCCCATGACCCGTGCCCTCTCTCTCCCTCCCCCAGGTCTAACCCCTTCGCTCACGTCAGGCTGAAACGGACGGTGACCAACGACCGCTCGGCCCCGCTGATCCAGTGAGGCCCCGGGCACCCGCCGATCACCCCCTGGGGGAGAGATGCCAGGAGCCCCCCGCTCGGGAAGGACTGGGGAACTGGCGGGGGGCCTCCCCCCTATGCAGCCCGCAGCTCCGTCTAGTGGCTGCTTTGCAGAAGAGCATCTCAACAGCCGGACTCGGGCCGTATCACGCAGCGGGAGGGTTCGGGGTTCGAATCCTGCCGGTGATGCCTGGAGTGGGGGGAGCAGGAATGGAGCTGGGCCCCGGGGAGCCACAGGGTGGGGGAAGGGAGAGGGAGAGGCTGCCCCCCAAGATAGAAATGCCTCCTGAGGGCTCTGCTATGAGTTACGTGTGTATCTCTGTCCCCCCTTGCACCCCTCTGTCATCCCCCTACACACATCCATCCCCTCTGCACTCCTCTTTCTGCCCTCAGGCCCCCCTCTATCCGTCTGTCCTGTGCACACATCCGTTCCCCTGCCCACCCCTCTACCCATCTGTCCCAGCTCCCCCAGGGGGGCTGCTACGCCCTAGCATTTCACCAGGCCTTTGGAGGAGCCCGAGGCCCCGCCCTTCCCCCCTGGGCTCCAGCCCCCCTGCTTCCCCCTGGGAGCTCTGCCCAGCCGACCCGCCAGAGCCAGCCGCCTGGGGGAGCCCCTCACCCCCTGCAGGGCCCCCCGGTAGCGCTGCCCGGATGTGGGGAGCCCAGAGGTTCGCCATCCACCACTGCCTCGGGCCATTGTCCCTGCTGGGTTCCCGGTCGGAGCGTCCCCTCCTCAGGGAGGTGAATTGCCCCGCGGCAGGTGGCATGTAACCGGGGGCAGGTGGCTAACGGGAGGCCGGTTTTTAAGCCCGGCTTCCGTGCCAGGCCAACGGGGTGAAACTCGAGGGCAGAGCAGAAGGCTCCAGAGGTGGGTGAAGGCGGGTCGGTGGGGAAGGGAAATCCCTGTCTCGCCCAGCGGCTGGAATCCGAGGGGACAACCGTGTGGCCAAGGGGGTGGGTGGGTCTAGCGTCCTTGAACAAGGCTCTGAAGCAAAGCCAGCCAGGCCCAGGGGGAAGGGGGTGGTTAAAAGACAGGGGATAAAGGGGAAAGGGGCAGTTTTCAGACCGGAGAGCGGTAGATGGGGGGAGGCCTAGGGTCTGGGCTGGGCAGCGTACTCAGAAAGGCAAACGGGGCGAACGCTGAGCAAACGCAGACGAGACAAACTGACTCCGGCTCGTTAAGTCCAAAGCGGCCAGCGAAGTGCCCCCAAAAGATCTCCTCGAACAGGGGGACTGGGCCATGAAACGTGGGGTTGAGAAACATGACGCTGGAAACAGTCATCCCAGCCGGACCTACGCCAGGAAGGGATCTAGATGAGCAGGTACCACCCGAGACCGAGATGGCGGAGTCGGGATCGTTCGCTGCAAACGGCAGGTAACAGGAGGTTAGGAACCGTGAGGAAACGGGGGGAAAATCGGACAGACAACACCCTAGTGCCGCTCTATCAACCCAGGGCGCGCCCACCCCTTGAGTACGGCGCGTGGTTCGGGTCGCCCCAGCTCCAAACAGAGCTGTTGGCGTTGGGAAAGGTGTGGAGAAGGTCAGAGAAATGATGCGGGGATGGAACAGCTTCTGCTGAGGAGAGACGAAAAGGACGGACACCGTTCAGAGACGGCGAAGGGGGATGTGAGAGAGGGCTGTGAAATCGGGACGGGGATGGAGACGGGGAACGGGGAAGTGCTAGTGACCCCTTCACGTGAGGTGAGAACCAGGGCTCAGCCGATGAAATGAAAACAAACCGACGGCAGCACTGTCAACCTGAGGAACTCCCTGCCGGGGGATGCTGGGAAGGGCGAAAGTCGAACGGGGTTCGAGAGTGGGTCCAGCACTGGTGGTCACGGGGGCAACCCAGGCTCTGGGTGTCCCTAAACCTCTGCCTGCCCGAAGCCAAGAGCGGCCGATGGGGGCGCTCATGCGACAGTCGCCCTGTTCTGTTCATTCTCCGTGACACAGTGGGCCCTGGCCACTGGCGGCGATAAGCCACTGGGCCGGCGGGACCCTTGGTTGGCCCCAGCGCGACTGTTCTTCCCTGGTCCTCAGGGGCGCGTTGGCTGTGTGGTTCCTCCGTCAATCAGGGTCGCTTCCAGCTGCCCCTTTAACACCCTGTTCATCCCACCCCCCGCGGTCCATGGCCCCACCCCCATGGCGCCAGCTCTGTCCCGAGAGCAGCTTTGTAACCCTTCAGCCCCCACGGGGGAGCCGCGCAAATCACAGAGGGAAACTGAGGCAAACATGGGCCTCAAAAATATTACAGCAAATTTCCACTTCCTCATGCCATCCATCAATACGATTTTAGGTATGCGTCCATCCATCCCTCCACATCCCCTCTATCCATCCATCCAGCCCCCAACCCCTGTATTTATCCATCCATCTTCCCCCCCTTCCCCCTCCATCCATCCCTCCCCCACGCCCTGTATCCATCCATCTCCCCCCCCGTACTCCCTCTATCCATTCCCCAACCCCTCTGTCTATCCATCTATTCATCCCCTGCCCCTCTATCCATCCATCCATCCATCTTCCCCCACACCTCCTGTATATATCTAACCAGCCATCCCCCAACCCCTGTATCTAACTATCCATTCCTTCTTCCACACACCCTCTATTCATCTTCCCCGCCATCCATCCCCCAACCTCTGTATCTATCTATCCATTCCTTCTTCCACACACCCTCTATTCATCTTCCCCGCCATCCATCCCCCAACCTCTGTATCTATCTATCCATTCCTTCTTCCACACACCCCTCTATCCATCCCTCCCAGCACACCCCGAACAGCTGTCTGTCTGTCTGTCCACCACCCATAGCTCTGTCCATTATGTGTCCACCTCCCCTCCCCACTTTTGCTCTATGTCCAGCCCTCTCCTGCTGACACAGGTTGCCTGGGGTGGGAACAACCCCGGACACCCTGAAAAGTGCCTTGTCTGTCCCCAGCCCCACAGCTGGGCTACCTGCAGGGGGTGCGCTGAACTCTATGACCCCTCTTCTCTCCCCCACCCCACCAGACTATGGCTGGAGGATGCTGTATTCAGAACTGCATCAAATAGAACCATGGATGCCCCCCCCCAGGGGCGTGCAGCACCCCCTGCTGGGCACATGGGGGGGGGGCAGCACCAGGCTGTGAGCTGGGGGGGGAGGGCTCTGTTACAGCCTTGATGTGACGGTGGGAATTACAGCTAGACTGATACTAAACTGTGTGTGTGTGTGCAGCTGTCCCTGGCGCCCCCTGCTGGAGGGGCCGGACCCTGCACCGTGTGTGTGTGTCCCTGGTGCCCTCTGCTGGAGGGGCCGGGCCCTGCACTGTGTGTGTGTGTGTCCCTGGCGCCCCCTGCTGGAGGGGCCGGGCCCTGCGCTCTATGTGTGTGTCCCTGGCGCCCCCTGCTGGAGGGACGGGCCCTGCGCTCTGGGTGTGTCCCTGGCGCCCCCTGCTGGAGGGGCCGGGCCCCGCGCTCTGTGTGTGTGTGTGTGTCCCTGGCGCCCCCTGCTGGAGGGGCCGGGCCCCGCGCTGGGTGTGTGTCGCTGGCGCCCCCTGCTGGAGGGGCCGGGCCCCGCGCTCTGTGTGTGTCCCTGGCGCCCCCTGCTGGAGGGGCCGGGCCCCGCGCTGGGTGTGTGTCCCTGGCGCCCCCTGCTGGAGGGGCCGGGCCCCGCGCTCTGTGTGTGTCCCTGGCGCCCCCTGCTGGAGGGGCCGGGCCCTGCGTTCTGGGTGGGTACGGGGGGGCGATGGGGCAAGCCCTTCTGTAGCTTGGACAATGCTGCCTCTGACCCCAATATTAATAAAGTTTAATTTAAATCCCTCCCTGAGGCCTCACTGAATACGGGGGGAGCCCGTCTCGTCCCTTCTACCCGCTCTGTTTGTCCCTGCATGCATCCTTCCAGCCATCCCCCCACGTACCCACTCCATCCCGCTAGCCCATACAACGCTGCACTTGACCCCTCCATCCGTCGCCCCACATCCTCCCCCACCACACACCTCGCTCCCCCAAACCCCACCGCCATCCATGTGTCCCCCATGACTCGCTGGCTTGCGGGTAGAAGACACTTGGGTTTTAATATTCACTCTTTTTTAATCTCTTTGTTCATTTTGGCAAATCAGGAGCAGGCCGAAGGCGGCGCCGGGCGAGACGCCAGACGTCTCCCCGTGCCCACGTATTTACAGACCTGGCCTTGTTTGGCAGCTGCCTGGGGGGGGGAGGGGCTTGGTTCTTGGGGGGGGCAGGTGGATTCCCCCCCCCCCTTAATGACAAACTGATCCAGAAACGTGTGCTGGAGGATGCCGGTGAAATCCAGGCCCACTTCTGACACAGGCTAGATAGGGCTGGGCAAGGGGGCGGGACACCAGGGTAGAGGGACCCATGGATCTGATCCAGGGGGGCAGGGAGGGGGGCTGGAGACTGGGGTAGAGGGACCCATGGGTCTGATCTGGGAGGGAGGGGGCAGGATACTGGGTAGATGGGCCCCCTATGTTCCATTCCCTGCCCCACTGAGCGAGCCAGTCCCTCATCCTGGGCCCGGATGGGAGCTGGTGATCCCTAGAGGGGAAAGGCCCCTTGCTTAACCCCATGCAACCCCAATGGGCCAAAGGCAGGGGGTGGGCCCCCAGGACTAGAAAATACACCCAGTGACCCTCCCCTGCAACAGGCTCTGTAAACCCCCCCCCCGACTCCATCAGGTTCCCAGTATAAACTAGTGATGCCCCCCCTCCAGTGCCGGTAATAACCCAGCAGCTGCACCAGCCCAGGGTCTCCGCTCGGCCCCCAGTACCAACCAGTGAGCGTCAGACCTTTTAGACAAACCTTCTTCCTGTCCCCCGCCCACCTTCATTCCCCCTCCCTGCTGAATCCCGGGGCCCCAGCTGATCGCCAGCTGCAGGTGGTGGGGGCTCCATCCTCAGTGCACATCCTGGGGGGTGGGCACAAAGGTGTCTGTATAACGATGCCCCCCCTTCTCCATCTGTCCATCCGTCAGGCGGCATCTGGTGCCAAGAGGGGGAAGCGGGTGGCAGCTACATTCCACAGCGGGGGGGCAAGGCTGGTTGGGGGAGCCCCCCATTGCTGATGAGTTACGGGGCGTTCCCCCCCTTTGTTTGAGACACAGAGTTAAACCGGTAGGGGGACCAATCCCAGCCCCCCATCCCGATACATAGCTCGCTGCCCCTTGAGGTTGGATTTGGCACAAGACAGTTTTGACAGCAAACTCCCGCGTGGGGGGAAGGGGGCAGAGAGGGGCACGGGGGGGGGGGGGGGGGGGGGGGGGGGCGGCAATGGCCCAGCGCTATCCCGTGGAGTCCCTGATTGCTGGGGGCAGGTCCCCGCCTCAGTTCTCAATGGGGTCTGGAAGAGAAGGAGAGAGGAGCAGAAAGACAGAGCAAAAAGACCTGGATCAGCCCCATGGACCCATCACCCCAGTCCCCTGCCCCCAGATCAACCCCATGGACCCATCTACCCTGGTATCCTGCCTCCTCCCTGCCCCCAGATCAGCTCCATGGGCCCATCACCCTGGTATCCTGCCTCCTCCCTGCCCCCAGATCAACCCCATGGGCCCATCTACCCTGGTATCCTGCCTCCTCCCTGCCCCCGGATCAGGGCCCATCACCCTGGTCTCCCGTCTCACTCACTGGCTGTGGGCACCAGCTCGGTCTCGCGGGCGGCCAGGTGGGGCTCGAGGGCGGGGGAGACGGTGAAGCGGGAGAAGCGCAGGGCGTCCATCAGGCTGGGCTCCGCCCCTTTGGCCGGGAGCAGCGCGGGGGGCGGCGTCGGGGGGGGCCCCCGAGCTGGGGTCCGTCACCATTGAGACGAAGGACGGGTTCTGGGCCATCAGTGGGAAGTCGTCGTCCCATTCGAAGCTGCCGCCTGGGGGCAGGGGGAGGGTGAGAGGGGGCGTGGCCAGCCCCACCCCACTGCCAATGCCCCTTCCCCCACTGGTCGGCACAGCCAACACCCCCTTGCCCTGGGGATATCTGGCTTGTATCTAGCCCCTCCCATCTCCTCTTGAGCCCCCACCTCCCTCTGGCTCAGCTCCCTCCTCCCCGCACCTTGGGGCACCACGGCAAGGGGGCGTCAACCAGCAGCTGCTGTTTATGGTGTATGCAAACGAGCATTTTAAAATATGCAAACGAGCCCATGAAATAATTGGTGATGGCTTGGCCCTGCCCACCCCCCGGTAGCCACTCCCACCCCCCGTGGCATGGGGCTCACTGAATCCGTCGGCGGGTGGGAAGGCCTCGAGGGCAGGCTGCCCCGCGGGGCCCTGGGTGGTGCCGCCCTCGCCCTCTGGGCCGCTCTGCGAGCTCAGCTCGTTGGTGGGCGTCTCCTAGGAGCAGATGGGGGAGAATTAGTGTGTTGGCCCCGCCCCCCTGGCCTGGCCCCACCCCCTTCCCATCACCCCCACACCCTGGGTGCCTCCCTATTCTTTGTCCCCGCCTTCCTACACCAGACTCCACCCCCTGCTGTCTTGGCCCCGCCCTCCATCCCCCAGGCCCCGCCCTTGTCCCCCAGTCCCCACCCTCACCTGTTCAAAGAGGTAGACGGTGATGCCATCAAACAAGGACACGACCTTGCGGTTCTGGTCCACCCCCTGTCCCCTGGTGCCTGCCCCATCCCCCAGGCCCCATCCCATCCCGCAGGCCCCGCCCCAGGCCCCGCCCTCACCTGGTCGAAGTGGTAGACGGTAACGTCGTTGAAGAAGGTCACCATCTTACGTTTCCATTCCCCGTTCCTGGGCCTTGACCCATCCCTCAGGCCCCGCCCCCATCCCACAGGCCCCGCCCCAGGTCCCGCCCTCACCTGGTCGAAGAGGTAGACGGTAACGTCGTCGAAGAAGGACACCATCTTGCGTTTCCGGTCCAGCTCGGCAGCCTCCTCGGCCGAGCGCGGAGACTTGAGCAGCCCGCGCAGGTTGCGCCCATCATCCGAGTCGCTGACCACAATGGGGACGCCCCCGACACCCGGTGCCTCCTCATCCTCCTCCTCCTCGCCCGGCCCCGGCGCCCCCCGCCCGGCCCCTTCCTCCTCCGGCGCCAGCCCCCCACAGCCCTTCCGCCCCCCCCGGGCCGGTGAAGGGCTGCAGGCTCAGTGGGGGCAGCGCCAGCGACAGGCGCGAGACCTTGGCTGCAGGCGGGGACGGGATGGGGGAGAGAATGGGGGGGTAAAGGTCAGGGTAGAGAGGCAAAGGGAGAGAAGGGTGGAGGTGAAAGTTCAAGGGTCAGAGGGGGTGATCACCCCTGTCCCCCATCCCTGCCGCCGTCCCCGTCTCCCCCCCATCCTCTGTCCATCCATCCCCCCCATCTCCCGGCCTCCACCCTTCCCCACCCACATGCTCCATCCATTCCTGCCACTGTCCCCACCGCACCCCTATCCTCTGTCCATCCACCTCCAGTCCTCTGTCCATCCCCCCACATCCCCAGTCCTCCATCCATCCCTCCGTCCACCCCTCCCACACACATCTCCCGGTCTCCATCCATCCCTCCATCCCCTCCCCCCAACCTTCTGGCCTCCATCCGTCCCCACCCCCATCCTCCATCCATCCCTGCCACTGTCCCCACTGCCCTCCCTATCCTCGGTCCATCCACCCCCAGTCCTCCATCCATCCCTCTGTCCATCCCCCCACATGTCCCTTCCTCTGTCCCACAGAGGGTACCCCTCCCCCTGGACGATCCCTCTCCTGTCCTTCCGACAGCCCCTCCTCTCCCCAGATGGTCCCCAACTCTTCCCCAGATGGCTCCCCCTCCTCCCAGTTGGTCCCCAATCCTTCCCCCAGACGGCTCCCCCTCCCCCCAGACGGTCTCTGCCCCCTCCCCCCAGACGGTCTCTGCCCCCTCCCTCCGATGGCACCCCCGACCCCTGGCATCTCCCTACCTTTGATGTCCTCGCTGCCTGGGCTCCCTGCCGTGCTGAAGTCCAGGTGGGGCTGCGGCTGTTCAGAGGCTGGGTTGGCCCCCTCGGGGCTGGGGACAGGGGCCTCCCCGCTCGGCTCCGGCACCCCCTGGCCGTCCAGCTGCCCTTCCTCGCTCTCTGCCCCCTCCTCCTCTTCCTGGGGCGGCCCATCTGCCACCTCCCCGCCGCCCCCTTCCTGCTCGTCTCCAGCGCCCCGGGCCCCCTCGGGCTCCAGGGCCCAGAGCCGGATCACAGCCTCCTCCTTGGCAGCTGGGGCCCCGGACGCCGGGGTCCCCAGGTCCCGGTGGTTGCAGAGCAGGTTGCGGGTGATGTTCTCCCGCAGCGACACCAGCAGCTGCTCCTTGGACACCTGCACCACGAAGCCGGCCTCCAACTTGGCCGGTGCCGGCTGCCCCCCGCCCTGCCCCGCCGCCGGCTCCTCCTCCTCCCCCCGGCCCCCCCCCCGCCTCGCCGTCCGAAAAATAGGCCGAGTCCCGGTGGGTCGTGGCCAGCCCCCGCCCTGTGCCCGCTTCCTCCTCGGCCCCCGGCGTCTCCTCCGACAGTGTCAGGTCGCTGGTGGACTCCGAGATGGGTGTGGGGGGCAGCTGGGCGGCATCCCCTTGCCCGGGCAGCTCCCCGTCCTCTTCCTCCTCGGGCTCCCGGACGAGGAGCTCCGGGGAGAAGGTGCTCTCCGTCTCGTAGCCGCTGTCGGGGAACTTCTGGCCCGGCGAGGAGAAGCGGGAGGCCGGGCTGCAGCCCTCGGAGGAGCTGGTGTTGGAGGGGAGGTCCAGCGAGTCCCCGGAGTCCAGCGGGCCCCTCCGCCGGCCCACTGGGACTGGGCCAATCTCCGGCCTGGCCGCGAAGCCGTCTGCGGCCTCGGGCACGATGGCGATGGTCTCCTCGTCGGCGCTCTCCGCCAGCGTGGCCAGGGGCGGGATCTCCACCGGCACGATGACGCTGCAGCAGGCGGCGGTCAGGCCGGGGAAGGGCGAGCCCGGCGGCCGCCCGGCCACCCCCCGCTTGGGGTAGTCCTGGAGTTCGTAGCTCACCACGGCCGTGCCCATCAGTGGGTCGTAGAACGCCGAGGGAGGGGGCGGCACCCCGGCCAAAGGGGGTGGGGCGAGCGGCCCGGCCCCGCCCTCTCCAGCCCCGGGGGGGCCCTCTCCCAACAGGATGGGGCAGTCGGACAGGGAGCCCCGCTCCACCTTGAGGGAGGAGTCGTCCTCGGTGCCGTAGCTGTCGCGGTGGGGCCGGGGGATGGGGGCGTGGTTGCTCCAGCCACTCACAACCTCCCCCCGGCCCGGGGCGCAGCGGCAGCGCCCGCCCCGGCTGCAGAGCGGGCAGAGCAGGGGGTTGCGGCGCCCGTCCCCGCCGCTGCTGGCGTCCTCCCCGTCCGTGCTGCCGGCCGAGCTCTGCTCCTCCATCAGGGAGGGCTCCCGGTCCCAGGGGGGCGAGGGGCGGAACTCCGAGGGGTCCCCCGCCAGCGTCTCCCCGGCCCCCCGCTCCTCCAGCCCCTCGCAGTCCCAGCCACGCTGTTGCTCCTCCAGCTCCTGGTACACGTGGAGCAGGGACTCCCCCAGGAAGATGCCCCCCGGCGCCGGATCCGTCAGCGAGGTCTCCTGGATCTCAGCCCGGAAGGGGTTGGCGCTGCGCCGGGCTGGCTCCCGGGACACCGAGATGAAGGGGTTGGTGGCACCGGGGGCCCAGCTGGCCGGCCCCTCCGGCAGGAGGTGGGGGAGGTGGTGGTGGGCCGGGGGCGGGGGGCTGCCCCGGACCTCTTCGATGGGGTCCCAGTCGGAAGGGAAGAGGGGCTCCGGCGGGGAGCCGGGCACCCCGTATTGGCGCTCGTAGACGGGGCTGGGGGTGCCGACGGTGCCCTCGGGCCCTTCCCCCTCACCGTGCTCCTCCAGCCGGATGTAGTACTCGCTGCTGACCGAGGGGCTGCGGGCGCTAATCACTGGGACCACGCTGGGTGTCTCCAGGCTCTGCCGTGCTGGGGCCTCGTAGAAGGGGTTGGTGCCGGGCACGGCCAGGCCGCCATTGCTGGAGGGGGTGGCCCCGGGGGCCGGGCCGGCCTTCCAGCGCCCCAGCCGGGCCTTCTCCCACATGTACTCGAAGTTGAGCCCCCGGCTGCTCTCGGTGACAGTGAGGACGTCGTCCAGATCAGCTCCCTGGAAGCCATCCAGCAGCGGGTAGGCCGAGATCTCCTCCGAGCGGCGCCGGCGTGGGGGGGAGGCGGCCGGCGAGCGCTTGGGCTTCAGGGCGTTCCAGCGCCACTCAAAACTTTCCTCCGCCTGTGCGTGGCAGCGCTCCGTCAGCAGGTAGGTCAGCTGCAGGTGCAGCTCCTCCAGTGTGGGGCGCTGTGGCGCCGGCAGCCAGCATGACTGCATCACCTCGTACCTGCAATGGCAGGGAGAGGGGGCGGTCAGGGCAGGGAGGGACAGAACAGTCAGAGAACAACAGTCGGAAAAAGAACAGCTGGAGAGGTGGAATAACCACCAGAGAGATAGAGACAAGTGTCGGGAATAAGCCAGCTGTAGAGACTGAAGAACAGCCAGAGAGACACAGAAGGACCAGCAGAAAACAACAGCCGGAGAGACAGAGAAACAGCTGGAGAGAGGTGAAAGAACAGTCTGAAAACAACTGCCAGAAAGAGACAGAACAATCGGTAAACAGACAGAACAGTCAGAAAGTAACAGCCAAAGATACAGAAGAACTGTCAGAAAGAGGCAGAAGAACATCCAGAAAAAAAACTCAGAGAGAGACAGACGAACAGTCGGGGGGGAAAAAACAGCCTGTCAGAGAGAGACAGAAGAACTGCTGGAGAGAGAGAAAACAGTCAGGAAATAACAGCCAGAGAGAACAGCTGGACAGAGAGGCAGAAGAACAGTAAGAAAATAACAGCTGTAGAGACAGAAGACCAGTTGGTGACAGAAGACAGAAAAAATCAAGAGAGACAGAAAAAAACAGTCCGAAAATAACAGCCAAAGAGACAGAGAAGAACAGTCAGAAGCATCAGCTGGAGAAACAGAAGTCAGAAAGAGCAAGAGGGGAAAACACAGCCAGAGACAGAAGAACAGCCAGAAAAAAACCCCAAGAAAAGTAGAAAATAACATCTGTAGAGACAGAAAAACAGTCGGAAACGGAAGAACAGTCAGAAAAAAACACTCAGAGAGAGGGAGGCAGAGGACCAGTTGGAAAACAACAGTCAGAGAGAAAGAAGAACAGTCAGAAGAGAACAGCCGGAGACACAGAGCAAAGCAGGACAAGACAAATGGGAGAAAAGGAGCAGTGACGGGCCCCAGTGACAGCCCAGCCAGGAACCACCTGCCGCTGTGAGCGATGGAAGAGCCCGTCAGGTGCACACCGACTCCGGTGGTCCTCAGGCCTTAACAAGGCTAGGGTCGTGGCCAGCCAGCTCCCCACTGGGACCTGCCGGGGAGGTGGGGCAGCTGTGGGGCAGGGACCCAGCACTCACCAGTAGTCAGAGTAGGGCAGCTTCAGACGCGGCTTGGCCAGCTTCATCTGCTGCTCTTTGATGACGAAGGCGAGAACCTCCTCGTCCGACAGGTGCCGGTAGGGCTGGCTGCCGAATTCAAACAGCTCCCACATCGTCACCCCCAGGGACCTGGGCAGAGCAGGGTTACGGGGTGAGTGCAGGGACCCTTGCCCGGCCCTGAGATGCAGCCACCTCTGGGGTGGGGCTGGGTATACAGGGACTCCTCGCCCGATGCTGGGACGCGGCCCATCTGGTGTGGGTGCGGGGGCTGGTTAACAGCCATGTAGAACAGGTAGCTCTGGGACAGCGATCCCCCCAAAGCTTCCCCCTGAGGCTGGGGGCGGTCCCGGCTGCCCGGGGGCTTAGCAGGGTGCAGAAGGCACCAGGACACAGTGCGGGACTCACCAGACGTTGCTCTCCTTGCTCTGATCCACCACCACGAGCGTCCCGTGAACTTCGTCCAGCAGCTCCGGCGCCACCCAGCGCAGCGGTATCCACAGCCGGTCGGGGGTGATGTAATAATCCTCCTGCGCGGGGGGGAGGGGTCAGCACTGGGCAGGAAACCCCCCCGCCCCGCCCCCGAGTCCCCAGAGCCAGCCAGTCCCTGCCCTGGGGCCGGATGGGAGCTGGCGCCCCCTAGAGGGGAAAGGCCCCGTGTCCCATTCCCCGTCCCCAGAGCCAGCCAGTCCCTGCCCTGGGGCCGGGTGGGAGCTGATGCCCCCTAGAGGGGAAAGGCCCCATGTCTCATTCCCCGTCCCCTGAGCCAGCCAGTCCCTGCCCTGAGGCCGGGTGGGAGCCGACGCCCCCTAGAGGGGAAAGGCCCCATGCCCCACCGCCACCCCAGGGCTCTCACCTTGTAGTTGTTGTGCGAGAGGCCATAGTCGCCGACACGGACGGTGAGGTCGGAGGTCAGCAGACAATTCCGCAGGGCCAGGTCGCTGTGGGGGAACGTGGGGAGACCCCAGTCAGCATCCCCATGGGACACCCCGTCTGTGTCCCACCTGCCCTGGGGAGAGCTCTGCCTCCCAGACACCCCCGCTCTAACCCCGCCATCCCCCTCCCCTTCCACAGGTGGGCAAGAACCCAGGAGTCCTGGCCCCCAGGCCTCCCTGCTCTAACCACTAGATCCGCCTCCCCTAGCGGAGGTGGGATAGAACCCAGGAGTCCTGGCGCCCAGCCCCCCCTCCTGGCTCTAACCCCCCGAATCCCCTCCCCTCTCGCGGCCGGGAGAGAACCCAGGCGTCCGGGCGCTCACCTGTGGATGTAGTTGTTCTTGTGCAGGTGCAGCAGCCCGAGGGTGAGCTCATAGGCCATGCGCTGCAGCGTGCCGAGGTCGCGGGTCAGCAGGTCGGGGGTCAGCCCGTCTGCCTGGCACTGGGCTCGCAGGTAGCGCTTCAAGTCGCCCTGGGGCGACGGGGGAGGGATGGGGGGGAGGGAGGTCAGGCAGGCCGGGGCACGGATGGGGGCACCGGGGACCCCGCAGGGGCCACTGTACCCCTCCAGCAATCGGGAGCAACGTCGGAGCCCCCAGCTTCGTTAGCACCAGCCACGGCAGCTGGTGGAGTGGAGACTCCCCACCCAGCTTCCGGCATTATGGGGCTATGACACACAGGTCAGCAGTGTGCGCTGCTCTCAGGAGAGGGCACACTCCCCTTTTCGGACACACACACAGTGGGGAATTCTGATCCCAGCCATCAGGGGGCAGCAGGACACTCACACACATACACACACACACACACACGGCAGTTCTAAACCCAGCCACCAGGGAGCAGCAGGACACACACACACAGAGCAGTTCTGAGCCCAGCCACTAGGGGGCAGCGCTCCCCCCCATCCCCACGGCAGCCCCCGCCCGCGCTCACCAGCTGGCAGAACTCCATGATGAGCAAGAAGGGGATGGTCTCCGTGCACAGCCCCAGACACTGCAGGATGTTGGGGTGCTGAAGGCTTCTTCAAAGCGGGGGGGGGGGAGGAGAGAGAGAGAAAGCACTGTCATTCCTCATGGCCACAGCAGCACCCGGACGCCTGGGTTCTATCCCAGCATTCTATGTGGTGGTTAGAGTGGGGAGGGGGCTGGGAGTCAGGACTCCTGGGTTCTCTCGGCAGCTCTGAAAATGACTTGGTCTGGGCAAGCCCCACCCCTGTGTGCCTCGATTTCCCCCTCCGCAACATTGGGGGGGAGGCTCCTGCCCTTTCCGCAAGGGGCAGGAAGTTTCCCGAACGGCTGGAAGACGCTGTGGGATCCTCAGCGGGGAGGAGTGGGGGACGATCCCAGTGACTAGATCCCCCAAATCCCGTCCGGCCTCAGTCCCTTCCCAGATCCTCCCGTACTGCCAGGCTGGGGAAGGAGGGGTCAGGCGGAGGGGGGTGATTTTTAGCTGTGGGACTTTTATCTCGACCCTGTGGCTTTAAACACGGGTGTGGCAAGCCCCGCCCGCAATCTCAGTACATCTGGGTCCAAGTAGGACCACCGTGGGCTGCTTTCACGCCACTGCGTTTCCTCCTCTTATCTTTGTGCTTTAAGGATGCTGAGATGCGGCTGATTCTGGGGTGGGGCACGAGGGCTGGATATACGGGGACTCCTCGCCTGGTGCTCAGATGCAGCCACCTCTGGGGTGGGGCATGGGGGCTGGGTATACAGGGACCCCTCGCCCAGTGCTGAGATGCACTTCTGGGGCGCCCCCATCCCCTAATTACCGATAGGGCTGAGCCTCTGACAGGAACTTCCTCTGCTCCAGGGGTCCAGCGCTGACCCGGAGCTCCTTCACCACCACCTGGGCTGGGGTGAAGTCTGAGAAGACCTCCCCAAGGATCACCTAGGAGACAGAGCTGACAGCCATACCGCAGGGTCTGTGCCCCAATGGGTCCCCATGCTCCCCCCATGCCTCCACCTGTGCTGGGGACCCCCCGTCAGAGGGCAGATTGGAGTGCAGTCTCTGAAGCCCCTCCAGCCCTCGGCCTCTCTGGCACGGGGGCTGCAGAGACCCAGCAAACTTGTTTCACACGGGGGCCACAAATTGGGGTGTCAGATGAGAACAGCTCCCTGTCACTAGAGGGGAAAGGCCCTTTGCCGCATTCCCCACCCCCCTGAGCCAGCCAGTCCCTGCCCTGGGGTCGGATGGGAGCCGGCACCTCCTAGAGGGGAAAGGCCCGTGCCCCATTCCCTGCCCCCCTGAGCCAGCCAGTCCCTGCTCTGGGAACGGGTGGGAGCAGGCACTCCCTGGATGTGACATCTGTAGAGGCCGGGGCGGCAGATAGCGAAGTGGCAGGGGAGACACACTCACCTTCCCAAACCAGCCGTTCCCGATCTCCTGCAGGTAGCTGAGGTGCTGCCGGCTCAAGCCCAGATGCTTCACTAGGTCTGGAAGGGGACACAGGAGGGTGAGGAGGGGGTTGAACCCTGCCAGCAGCTCCACCAGGGAGAAGGGAGCTCCCGTGATGGCTCCCTACCCACCTTCATCCTATCCCTCCTCCCAGCAGGAAAGGGGTTGGGACCAGGAGGTTGCAATACTCCTTCAGGCCCCCCCCAGGAAGCTGGGCCATCAGCTCATTCACAATGTGGCTTCTAGAATCACTGGCAAATCTAGAACCACGTTCCCAGAGTAACTGCATCCCCGTTGGGTCATCTAGAACACGGCTTCTAATGGAACAGGCACCTCAATTGTTAGTCTAGAACGTGCATTCTAGAGTGGCTTCATCTGCATTTGCTCCTCTAGAACCTCAATGGTTTAGAATCGGGTTGCAAGAGTCATTGCGCCTCAGAACATTTTTTTCTAATGAAACTCTAGTGTCATAGACTAATCTAGAACACTGTGTCCAGAGCTGCTTTGTCCACACTAGTTAGTCTAGAATATTACTTGTGTATTAAGAGATTTCCAGAGTGTCTGCATCCAGGATAACTAAGCTAGAACATCATTAGTCTAGACCCTCTTTCCAGCATCTGGTTAGTCTAAAGCCTGCTTCATAGTGTCACTGCTGCCTCATTGGTTAGTCTAGAACCCGATTTCTTGATTTGCTGCATCTACACTGGCTATTCTAGATCCCAACCTCCAGTCTCTGAATCTTCATTGGTTAGTGTTGAATGTGGTTACCAGAATCTCTGCATTCTCATTGGGTAGTCTAGAACATGGTTCTGTGGTCTTTTGTCCTATCTGCTGATCCTGAGTGTGGTATCTAATGTCGTGTCTCAGATGCTAGTTCAAGGCTGCAGCCATTTCAGCTCCTTTATCTGGTCTAGTTTTGACCTAATAAATCATCAGTGGCTGATCTAGATCCTGATTTCTAGAGTAATTTTATCCACAGTGGTGGGTCTACAAATAGTCTCTCGACTCTCACTGGGTAGCTTATAACCTTATTTCCAGAGTCACGCCATCCCCACTGGCTAGCCTGGAAACAAAGTCTGTCCATCTCCATTGACCAGAATCACCTCTTCCATGTTGATTAGCCTAGAACCAGAGCTTTTTCATCCCTGTCAACTACCTAAAACAAGAGTCACCACATCCCAGTTGAGTAGTCTAGAACCAGTGCCTCCCCATGGACTAGCTTAGAACCAGTACCACCAATCCCACTGACTAGCCTAGAACCAGAACCTCCCTGCCTACATAGACTAGTCTAGAACCAGAACTTCCCCTTGTCCGTTGACTAACCAAGAACCAGAGCCACCCAGTCCCCATTGACTAGCCTAGAACCAAGCTAACATAGCCCATTCCCACTGATAACCTAGAATCTGGTTTTCCAATCCACCCCATCCCCACAGTCCGGGCATGTGTCACACCCAGTTCCTCCCCTACCTGTCTTGGGCATCTGCTGGTTGGGAGTCGGGAGCGAGACCTCAGAGAGTGGCAGGATGTAGACGTCTGGGATGGACTGGGACGATGAGGTCTCCTCAGCAGGTGGCGTGTATTCCCCTGAATACTCCTCCCCATCTGGGTTCTCGAACTCCTGCAGGGCGCAGACGGACAGGGATGCATGAGGACCTGGGATATCCATTCTAGGGTCTATGTCTCTCTAGGCATATGGCCTGGGAACCACAAATCCAAACACCCAGCTGTGCTCCTCCCCAGCCGCCTCTCACCTTGAAGCCGACATCGCCCCGTTTGCAGCACAGACAGGTGAGGAGGAGGAAGATGAAGGCCAGGAGACCCGAACAGGAGATCAAGACCACGGCATACGGGGGGGCAAGAGGGAACCGGCCTTGGGACAGACCATCTAGGGGAGAGAGAAATGAGAGTAAGAACCTGCCCGGCACTGAGATGCAGCCCCTCTGGGGCAGGGCATGGGGGTTGGTAATATAGGGATCCCTTGTGTGGTGCTGAGATGACTCTCTTGATTGAGCTCTGTGAGGAAAACCCCATCGGAACAGCGACCAGTTCTGGGCATTATAGGGCAAATAACGTCCAGCCCCAATTGAAATGGTAATTCGTGTCAAATGCACGATTTGGGGACTCCTCTGAATTCACCCATCAGGAACTGGGCCAAGGCCCCTCCCCAAATCACTGAGTAGGAATTGAGCTTTGACCCCCAACTGCCCCACTAGTAACCAGGCCGAGACACTGCCTGCAACTCACCCCACCGGGCATCAAGCCAACAGCTGTTGCACCCCATTACCTCTCCTGAAACTTGGCCCAGAACTGCCCCCAAACATCTGCTCCGAGGACTGGACCCAGACCGTCCCCTCAACCAACTTGCTGGGAACCAGACCCAAGCCCCACAAACTCTAGTCATGCCAGGGCTCCATGGATCAGTGGCCCAACAGGCCCAGCCACCAGAAATGTGGACCTCTCCCCTCCCCCTAAAACCCATAGCGCCCCTCCCCAGCGCCCCAACTCCCAACACCCCATCCCCCACCCTCCTACAGCCACACAATACATGTCAGTAGCCCGGGACTGACTAATCCGCTGTGTGGAGGGGACGTGCCCGGCCACCTAAGGAGAGAAACTTACAACCCAGCTGTGGGGGAGGAAAACCCCCATCCCGACCCAACTCCCCAAACGACACTCGAAGTGACGGGGTTGGTTTCGGCAGAAGGGAAGGGCGCACAAACAGGTGGTGTCCAATGGAAAGCAGGTGGAATAGAGCTGAGGAAGGAGAAATGGGACACAGCATGGAGGGAGTGAAGGAAGGGATGGAGGAGTAAGGGGACAGCGGAGGGAGGGAGCGAAGGAAGGGATGAAGGAGGAAGGGGACGGTGGAGGGATGAAGGAAGAAGGGGACGGTGGATGGAAGGAATGAAGGAAGGGATGGAGGAGGAAAGGGACGGTGGAGGAAGGGAGCGAAGGAAGGGATGAAGGAGGAAGGGGACGGTGGAGGGATGAAGGAGGAAGGGGACGGCGGATGGAGGGAACGAAGGAAGGGATGGAGGAAGTACAGCGGATGGAGGGAGCGAAGGAAGGGATGAAGGAGGAAGGGGACAGTGGAGGGAGGGAACGAAGGAAGGGATGGAGGAAGTACGGCGGATGAAGGGAGCGAAGGAAGGGATGGAGGAGGAAGGGGACGGCGGAGGGAGGGAGCGAAGGAAGGGATGGAGGAGGAAGGGGACGGCGGATGGAGGGAGCGAAGGAAGGGATGGAGGAGGAAGGGGATGGCGGAGATAGGGAGCGAAGGAAGGGATGGAGAAGGAAGGAGACAGCGGATGAAGGGAGCGAAGGAAGGGATGGAGGAAGAAGGGGACGGTGGAGATAGGGAGCGATGGAAGGGATGAAGGAAGAAGGGGACAGCGGAGGGAGGGAGCGAAGGAAGGGATGAAGGAGGAAGGGGACAGAGGATGGAGGAAAGGGACGGTGAGGGATGGAGGAGGAAGGGGATGGCAGAGGGAGGGAGCGAAGGAAGAGATGAAGGAGGAATGAAAAGCAGGTTAGAGCGAAGGAAGGGATTGAGGAGGAACGGTAAGCCGGTTACAGTGACGGAAGGGATGAAGGAAGCAGAGGAGGGATGGAGAAGTGGAAGGATCGGAGGGGGGGATCCTCCAGGGGACCTGTCCCCTCCACGTGCCCAGACTCCAGAGAGGCCGCCCAGGCCCGGGTGCTCACCGTTCTCCAGCGGCGCTGCTAACGCTCTGTCCGGGTTGAAATACGACATGGAGGCGGCCAGCAGGACGACGGGCCCCTGCCTTAGCATTGTCGGGGCTCGGCGGGCATCGATCGGCGGGGGCCACCGGCGGGGAGACGGCCTAGGTCCGGGGAGGGAGCAGGGGGGACCCGGGGGAGGGAAGCCAGGCACGGGCCACGCCACCTGAAATGGGGCAGGTGCGCGGGACAGGGGGGGCACACCCGGTGGCTTTCACGCATCCGAAGGGGCGAGGGGGACCCGGGCCGGAGGGCACCCCGGCTTCGCATCGCCGGGAAGATGGGCCGGCCTGGCCTCGGCTGCTACCTGCTTTTCATCCCGAAGCATCTTCCTTCCTTCCTCCGCCTCAGGGCCCCAAGGGGAAGGAGGGAAGGGGAAAATCCGCCCAGCGGAGGGCTGGCAGGGGCCAAGCAAGAGAACGGATCAGACGCGGGTTATGCCCATGCCAACAATAGACGGGGGGAGGAGGAGAATTGGGGAGGGTGGGATGCAGGGTGGAAAGGAAGACTGGGGGGGGAGATCCGGGCAGACGTCTGGGTTTCCCCCCCACTTTGCCAGGGGTGGGGGGGGCGGGGAAGTGGAAGGGGGGGAAGGGGAGAAGAAAAGGAGGATCAAATCCAATGGGAGGCTGGCTGGTTTCGGCATCCGCCTGGCTGGGGAGCTCGGCTGCTGGAATTGATGGAGACAAGACCCACCCCCTTGGACAGACACCCCCCCGCCCCGCCGCCGGGCTCGCGGATTGGGCCCGGGAGCTGTCCGTCAGGGCCAGAAGCCCAAAGAAAGGAGAGAGGAAGGGAGAGGGGGAGGGCGGAGAGATGCAGGAGATGGAGGGGGGGAGCGTCTCCATGGTTACCTTCTCCCTGGTACCAGCCTCAACAGCAGTATGGCACTGTGGGAGAGGGATGGGGAGGGAGGGTGTGTGTGTGTGTGTGTGGATTTTGGGGAGAGGGTGGAGTTTGGGGGTGCAGGGTGTGGGGGGAGCTGACAGGGGATTCCCCAAGCCAAGGTGGGGAAAAAGGGCTGGGTAGAGGTGTCATGCGCAAACACGTACAGTGTCACATACACAATGGGACACACACACACACAAATGGCTCGCACACACCCTGACAGTGTCACATACACACACGGCTCGCACACACCCTGACTATCACACACACAGCTTGCACACACCCTGACAGTGTCACATACACACACAGCTCGCACACACAGCTCATACGCACACCGACTGTCACATACCCACATGGCTCGCACACACCCTGACAGTGTCAGATACACACATGGCTTGCACACACACTGTCACACACACAGCTCATACGCACACTGACTGTCACATACCCACATGGCTCACACACACCCTGACAGTGTCAGGTACACACATGGCTCATAAACACACTGACAGTTTCATACACATACACACGGCTTGCACATACACTGACAGTGTCACACACACATGGCTGGCACACACACAGCTCATACATACCCTGTCACACACACACACACACGACTTGCACACATACTGACTGTCACACATATGCGGCTCACACACACACTGACAGTGTCACACACACACAAAGCTTGCACATATACTGACTGTCACACATACACACGCAGCTCATACACACACTGACAGTGTCACACACCCGGCTTGTACACATCCCGACAGTGTCACATACACACACAGCTCATACAATGAGAGTGTCACACACACAGCTCATACACACCCTGACAGTGTCACACACATGACTCATACACTCACTGAGTGTTACGCACACTTGGCTCATACACACACAGAGTGTCACACACGCAGCTCATACACACACTGACACTCTCACACGCAGACATGTCCATGTGATGTCTCCTATACACACAGAGCATCACACACAAAGACTGTCTCCTGCACACAGAATGTCACAACACCATGTCTCCTACACACTCACAATGGCTCCCACACAAACCCATGCTGCCACATGTGCCCGTGAGGTCTCACACACAGTGTATCACATACACGTCTCACACACAGGAATACAGTGAGGTGTGTGTGTACGTCACAAAAACACATATTTATTGTTTTTGTTGCAGTCTTGTCCAGCGGCCCCAGGCAGGGACCAGACCCCATTGTGCGGGGTGCTGTATAGATCCATAGACCGAAATGCCGGCATGTGCCCTAAAGAAATTACAACCTAAGTACACAATTACACACAATGCCACGTGCACAGACACATACAGTGTCACAGACATCCTCAGTTTCCCACACACACAGTTTCATACACAGTAGCATGTACCCAGACACACAATATCATGCAAACACAGCCACCCACAGTATCGCGTACCTGGACACACACACATTGTCACACACGGACACACAGTCACACACACAACACATACACACTCACACAAAGACACAGTCTCACATACCCAGGCGCACACAGTGTCACACAAACACAGTTACACACACAATGTCACACATGGACACACACACAAAGGCACTGTCACACACACAGTCACACACAGAATCTCACAAATCCAGACTCACAGTTCCTCATGCACACACACAGCGTCACATGCAGTCACAGAGTTTCACATACCTGGACACTCTCTCTCTCTCTCTCACACACACACACACAGTCATGCACACAGTGTCATACATAGACACACACAGGTATTGTCACACATACCCAGACACAGTCTCTCTCTCCTTCACACACACACAGTCACATGTGCACACAGTGTCACACAAACATAATCAGTCACACACAGTCACACTGTCATAGTGTCACACACATGCAGTTTCACATACCCAGACACAATCTCTCTCTCTCTCTCTCTCTCTCTCTCTCACACACACACACACACAGTTACACACACACGCAAAGTTTCACATACCCAGATATAGTCTCTCTCTCTTTCACACACACACCCAGTCTAACACACACACACACGCACCGAATCACATGTGCAGTGTCACACAAACATAATTAATCACACACACGCAGTTTCACATACCCAGTCTCTCTCTCTCACACACACACGTGAAGTTTCACATACCCAGACACACAGTCTCGCTTTCTCACACACACCCAGTCTAACACACACACACACACACACACACACAGTGTCACACACAGTGTCATACCCACAAACACACACACAGTATATCACACTAGCTAACGGAGAGGCCTCCAAATGCCCCTGAAAACAGGCACCCTCCTCAAGCGGGTGTGTTTCTGGGATGGGGGGTGGGGGCACCAGGTTCGGGTTCTTGGCCATTTTTATTATCAATGACCCGGGAGCAAACAGAGCACCCCACGCCAATAACACTAACGACCTGCTGATGGAGGCTGCGGTAAATTGAGACAGAGCGACCAGGCTCGCTGGGGGCAAAGTCCTCCACCCAGGAGCAAGGAACCAAGGCCCGTGCTTTTGGGCTGGGTGGGGGCTCGGTGCCAGGACGTGGCATCCGGAAAAGATCTGGGGTCGCGTTGGAGAATCAGCTGACCACACGGGCACTACGGCCCAAAGGGGTAAGGCCAGATCTCAAAGAGTTTATTTCACCTCTAGGTTTGGCCTTGGTGCGACCGCAGCTGGACCCCAAGGACGACAGTGCTCAATCGATAGGGCCCTACCAAATTCACCACCGTGAAAAACGTGGCACGGACCGTGAACTCTGGTCTCCCCCGTGAAATCTGTATATTGCCCTATGCTATACAGATTTCATGGGGGAGACCAGCATTTCTCCAACTGCGGGGCCTGAGCCAAAAAGGGGTCATGGGGGGGGGTCACAAGGTTGTTGTAGGGGGGTCGCGGTATTGCCACCCTTACTTCTGCGCTGCCTTCAGAGCTGGGCGGCCGGACAGCGGCGGCTGTTTAGTGCAACAAAAAGACGGTGAAGGGGGGACTTGATTTGTCTCGTGTGGGGAACAAATATTTAATCTCGGCCTCCTCAGCCTGGCCGAGGATGGTTGGAGCCCGATCCCACGGCTGGGGGTTGGAGCTAGACCCATTCAGATGGCAAATCGGGGCCAGGGTTTGAACAGGGAGGGGAAGTTACCAAGGGGCCCGGTGGATTCTCCTGCCCCGGCAATTACTCAACCCAGGTGACTGGTTTTGGAGGAGATCCATTCTAGTCAACCGGGAATGAATTTAGGGCAGCGCCCTGGGTAGGGGCGTACAGGAGGTCAGATAAGCTGCACACACAGGGGTGGAGTCCCAGGCCAGTAGTCACTCTGGTGGGGGGCGCAGGTTATGTCGGATGCAGTGGAAATCCCCTCCCACCCCACACAGGGAACCAGCGCCGAATTTGAGCAGAACCCTCTTGTGCACCAGCACCCCTATGCTGGGATCCCCCCTCACCCCACAGCCCCCCCCCCCGCTGGGATCCACCCACCCCTCCACCCAACAGCCTTCCCTGCTGGGATCCTCCCCTCCCAGCCCCCTCCCCCTGCTGGGATCCCCCTCCACCCCACAGCCCTCCTCCCCTCCACAGCCCCCCTCTGCTAGGGTCCCACTTTCCCCCCCTGACCCCTATCACAGCTCCCCCCCCCACAATGTTGCATAGACAGCACAGAACCCGCAGCCCCACTGCTCAGCCCCTCAGGGTGCCACCCCAGGGGATCGCTGAGCTGAGACACCCCGGGGAGCTGAGTCGGAGAGATGGGGAGCGGCGGGGGCGGGGGGGGAGGGAGATGAGAGGAATGTGATGTCATCATTGTCACAGACAGACTTGCGCACACACACAGTCTAGACACACACATCCCCAACCACAGACAGACACCCCCACAACCACACACATCCCCAACCACACAGAGACCCCCCCCAACTACACAGACACAAATACACACAACCCCAACCACACAGACACACAACCCCAACCACATAGACACACAGACAAGCCCAAACGCAGAGATATAACTCCAAACCCACAGAAATATAGAAACAACCCCAAACACAAAGACACAGACACAACCCCACACAGACATTCACACGCACAAACAACCCAAAACACACACACACACCAACTCATAATCCCAAACACATAGACATACAAACACGCACACAACCCCACATACTCACGCACACATGCACAAACAACCCAAAACACACACACACGTGTATGCATGGACCTACAACCCAAAATACACACCCAGAGACACACCCAAACACACACAGATGCACCCCGCAGACCCAAGCGCACACAGTCACAGAGATGCCCACACACACAGCCACAAACATTCCCACACATGTAGGAGACACACAAACCTGCCCCCCTCACCCCAGGTGCACATGAAGAAAACAGCCGCCACAAACAAACGTCCCCCAACACACACACACACTCCCCCACACTGACTACCCACAGACAAATACCACCTGCTACTGCCTGTCTGCATCTCACTCCACTCCTGGCTCTGGGAGGGGAGTGGGGTCTAGTGGTTAGAGCAGGGTGCTGGGAGCCAGGACTCCTGGGTTCTCTTCCCGGCTCTGGGAGGGGAGTGGGGTCTAGTGGTTAGAGCAGCGTGCTGGGAGCCAGGACTCCTGGGTTCTCTCCCCGGATCTGGGAGGGGAGGGGTGTCTACTGGTTAGAGTGGGGAGGCTGGGAGTTCAGCACAGTCGGCTTCTCACACAAACACCAGGTTAGGAGAAAAACACCCAATAAATCAACAGCTTAATTCTCCGCCATTTGTGGCGGCTGGGCACTTTACGGCTTCCGCTGTGAAAGTGTCCAATGAAAAGGGAGATTTACTGGCTACCGGCTCAGCCTGGACTGCCAGCAATGGGCTGTGTCCGGGATGGGGGAGCAGGCCAAGGGGAACTGGCCAGACCTCAAAGGGCCACAGACGCATGGCCTTTCAGACTAGTCACCCCTGACTGCACTGGGGGCAGGGCTGGGTTCTGAACTCAGCCCCACCAGGGTCAATCCAGTCACCCCTCATTGCAATGGGACATGGGCCAGGTTCTGATCTCAGCCCCCTGGGGTCAATCCAGAGTCACCCCTCATTGCAATGGGGGCAGGACTGGGTTCTGATCTCGGCTAGACCAGTATAAAATCCACGCAATCAGACCCAGGCCTGGGGTGGAGGCTTCGTTAACATTATTCTCTCCATTCCGGTTCCGCTGTCCGTTTCCATTGTGATGGTCCCTCTCTCTCCACCTTTCTGCTGCCTTTTTCATCCTGCTTTTTTTTTCTTCTCCTAAACTTCTCCTAAGACAGACACAAACCCTGTGAAAGATTTGGCGTGAGATGGGGGGGTGGGAGGGATCCGGTGTTTGCAACCCCTCTCTGCCTTTTATCATACACTCAACGGCTTCCAACATTTTCTTTGGAAGTTGATCTCAATCCCACCCGAAGGGTGGCCGTGCCAGGGTCCCCACCACACACTGGGCAACTCGCACGTGATGCCAGGCGCCCTGGCCTCCCACCGGCTGCAGATCGTACTGGATGGAGCAAGTCTACGATCTACAGGCCACGGGTCGGTTGGCAATTAAAATAAACCAGCCCTGGTGCTGCTCCATCGACTCCACTTCACTTCCTGCAGGGATCAGAGTGCCCCACGTGCGACGAGCACCAACTAATTCAACCAAGGTCCCTATGCAATGCCCACCGAAATCAGCGGGGAAACGCCCATTGATGGGTCAGTTCTCCAGCTGGTGACTTCCCTGGAGCTAGGCCAATTTATGCCAGCCGGGGACCTGGTCGTGTTCTGGTTTGCAAGGTCTCACCCTGCTCCCACTGAATTCAAGAGCAAAACTCCTGTGGGTTTCATGGGAAGCAGGACTAGCCCCAGTCTGGGGAGAGACGCACGGGCCATATAGAGGCTGCGTTATCTAGGGAATCGTTTCCCAAACAAGGGGTCCCGACCCACCAGTGGGTTGCAGGGAGATTCTAGATGGGTTGCCTCAGTGAAAAGTCGGGGAAGCGCTGCTCCGCTGGCCAGGGAACTGGCTTGGGATAGGAGTCATGGGATCTATTCCCTGCTCTTGCCTCTGTTTCCCCCGGCACAACAGGGCAGGGATCTCAGCTGGGCAGGGTCTGTCTCTCACTGGGTCTGTGCAGCGCCTGGCACGACAGGGCCCTGATCTCAGCCTGGGCAAGGACTGTCTACATCTTCATCTGTGCAGCGCCTGACGCCGCTATAACACACACAATAGTAACAAGCAGTATTACTGCAATGCCTTTTCCGCTGTACTGACTTGTACAAGATCCACATTGTTTCCCCCTTCGCCCTCAACTACCTGTCTGTCTGTCTGTGTGTCCTTTGACTGTGACTTCCCGTCTCGCCTCGACTGTCCGGAAAGGACCTAGCACCGCGTGGGCTTTGTCACTGACACACAAATATTAGCAATAACAGCCCTGCGAAGCCTGGATCGGACCCGGAGGAACGACACACTGGAGCCAGCCCCAGTGGAAACGGCACCTGGAGACTGACGTTAGGGGGCAAGCAAACAGCAGAGACACCGAGACTGGCTAGATTGGGGAGGGATAGCTCAGTGGTTTGAGCATTGGCCTGCTAAACCCAGGGTTGTGAGTTCAATCCTTGAGGGGGCCACTTAGGGATTTGGGGCAAAAATCAGTACTTGGCCCTGCTAGTGAAGGCAGGGGGCTGGACTCGATGACCTTTCAAGGTCCCTTCCAGTTCTAGGAGATGGGAGATCTCTATTAATTTATTTATATTGACCTACAGCAATGGACGCTGGGCAGCGAAAGGGGACAGATGTCAGTGTGTGTGTGTGGGGGGGAGGTGTGTGGGGGGGTTGAGTTATCCCCACTGGTGATGGCCAGGGCCCCTGTGCCAATAGAATGGTGCTTCCCCACTGGGATGGGAAGGGGGTTCACCCCCACACAGCAATGGCCGCCGCTCCCCCACACAGCGATGGCCGCCGCTCCCCCTCTGGGATAGGAAGGGGATTCACCCCCACACAGCAATGGCCGCCCCCAGCTACTCTGCCACGCGTGTACGACGCTCTAGGCGTCTCTCTCGCTGACCCCGGGAGCGTTCAGTCATTGGCCAGCGGGCGGCGCGAGGCGCCTCCCTTCCATTGGCCAGCGGGACCCGGCGGCGCCCTGCCATTGGCTGAAGCTTCCGAGGGCGGAGCCGTTCCTGTGCCGTATATAAGGCGGCCCCAGAGTCCCTCGCTCTCTTTTTTTCAACCGCCATCGCTGGGGCAGTTCGGGTGAGGTGAGGGCAGAGCCGGGCCGGGCGCGGGCCGGGGATCGAACGGCCGCGGAGGAGGGCGGGGCTGACGGGCGAGCGCGCGGCAGAGGCAGGGCGCGCGGGGCCGGCTCGGGCGCGGGGCTATGGGGCTAGGCGGCTTCCCGCGGGCGCGCGCATGCGCAGAGGCGCGCTAGGGCCTGTGGCGCGTGCGGCCCCTGGGCCTGGCGCGCGCGCGCGCGCTGCTGCGGGGGGGGGGGGGGCAGCGCCTGGGCCGGGGGGCGGCCCCCCCCCCCCCCCCCCCGGCCTTTGGGGGGGGGCGGGTGTCGCGCCCCCGCGGCGCCG
>NC_048313.1:28965511-28970843 GCF_013100865.1 Trachemys scripta elegans
GGGCGAGGACGGGGCCGAGGGGGCCCCCCCCCCCCCCCCAGCCCCGTGTATTGGGAAACGGGATTCGTCTCCCGCCTGCTGCAGCGGGGTCGGGCAAGTGCCCCCCCCCCCCCGCTGTGCCTCAGTTTCCCCGTCTGCCTGTCACGCGGCTCTGGGTCGGTGGCACCGCGCAGGGGGTTGGTTGTGTAACTGCTGCGCTCGGCGCTGTACAGACCCACGGCAAAGACGGGCCCCTCTGAATGCTGGTGACTCCTAGCGTGTGTGGGCTGATCCCACTGCACCCACCAGGGGCTCCTGGCAGGGGGGGTGGTCCTGGGGGCGTAGGCAGGGAGGATGGGGTGACAGAAGTTCACAGCCCGGCCCCCCCCGGGATAAGCTGCGCCCTGGGTTCGTGGGGTGGCTGCTGGAGGATCAAGGCCCCATGTGCTTTGGTTGGGGACAGGCGGGGATGGAGCAGAATTGTCCTGTCTCTCCCTAGCTCATTCCCTCTGTCTCTCCCCCCAGAGCCCACAGCCTCGGCCAGGATGCCCGTTGCCAGGAGCTGGGTGTGCCGGAAGACCTATGTCACCCCCCGGCGCCCCTTCGAGAAATCCCGTCTCGACCAGGAGCTGAAGCTCATTGGTGAGTTTGGGGGGCAGGGCGGGGGCTCAGTGGGGGGGGGGGGTCAAGGGTGCTCTCCCCTGGCAGTCAGGGCTGGCCCTAGGGGGTGCTGTGCCACCATATGCAGCTGGCTTTGTTACACAGCATTAATGGCCCAAGAATTATTTTTGATCTTTAGGAGATTTAACTCTTATTAGTCCAGGCAATGTTCAACCTGCTGCCTCTCTAGTCAGTGGGATACAGTCCTGAACCACATCCCAGCGCTGGGCGAGGGGTCCCTATATAACGAGCTGCCCCGCCCCACCCCAGAGGGGCCGCATCTCAATGCCTGGTGAGGGGTACCTATATAACCAGCCCCTGTGCCCCACCCCAGAGGTGGCTGCCTGTTGTCCCTGTTGGTAACAGCCCTGCTCCTCCCCAGGCGAGTACGGGCTGCGGAACAAACGTGAGGTTTGGCGGGTGAAGTTCACCCTGGCCAAGATCCGCAAGGCGGCCCGTGAGCTGCTCACGCTGGACGAGAAAGACCCTAAGCGCCTCTTTGAAGGTAAGGGGGCAGGATGTGGGGGTGGTATGGTGGGGGGTGCTGGAAGCTGGTCCCAGCAGCTGTCTGAAGTTGTTGGGAGGGGAAGAGGCAGGGTCCCTGGGTCTAACCCCCCGTCTCACCGACCCCCCCACCCCCAGGCAACGCCCTGCTGCGACGGCTGGTGCGCATCGGGGTGCTGGACGAGGGCAAGATGAAGCTGGATTATATCCTGGGCCTCAAGATCGAGGATTTTCTGGAGCGGCGCCTCCAGACCCAGGTCTTCAAGCTGGGCCTGGCCAAGTCCATCCACCACGCCCGGGTGCTGATCCGCCAGAGACACATCCGGTAGGGGTGTGTGTGTGTCAGGACTCCTGGGTTCTCTCCCTGGCTCGGGGAGGGGAGGAGGGTCTAGTGGGGTTACACGGGGTGGGATCTGGGAGTCAGGATTTCTTGTTTCTCTCCCTGCCTCAGGGGGGTGGGGGGTGGTCTAGTGGATTACAGCAGGGGTTGGAGCTGGGAGCCAGGACTCCTGGGTTCAGTGATTGGCTCTGTCCCCTGTACGTGCTGGGTCGCTGAGGCTGTAGCTCCCCCCGGGTGGTGAGTTCGTGGGCAGGGGCCGTGTGGCAGGCAGGTCAGTGGCCCCGTTCTCGGTGACTGACCCCGCCGAAGACACAGGGCAAAGCTGATCCCAAGGACGTGGGGAGTTTGGCCGTTGCTCCTACCCTCCCCCTGCCTAAAGCCTTGCTCTTGCTGTGTTGTGTAGCCCTCCTGGATGAGCCTGTGAGGCACGTGGAGCCCCCTGCCCAGTGGGCCTGGGGAGCCCCCCAGTCGGGCTAAGCCGGCGCGCCGGCTAGCGGGCGGTAGGGCCGCCCGTCTCGGCAAGGTTCACTGCGGCAGAGCCGTACACCTTGCGAAGGGCCAAGGCCGTTCCACCAGCCCCCTGCGCTCGGGGCTGCTGCACAGGTAACGAGCCACCGGCGGCTCCCTGCCCCACGCTGGGAGGGGCCTGCGAACGGGGGTTGGATCCCAGGGCTGCCTGGTTCTGATCTCGGCTCCCCTGGTGTCAATCTGGAGTCACTCCTCTTTTGCAATGGGGGCAGGGCTGGGTTTTGATCTCTGCTGCCCTAGCATCAATCCAGAGGTCACCCCTTTTTCTTTGGGTGACTCTGGATTCACACCTGGTACTAGCAGGAGCTGGCTTGGAGGGGACCCTGGTATCTAGGTGCAGCTGGCCCTGGGGAGGGTCTGTGGGAGGAGCTACAAGATGGCGAAGGGGTGGGGCATCTGCCCTGGGGGTTGCATGTTAAATCCTGATCGGGGTCCTGTTGCCCCAGAGCACTGTGGGTAGGTGGTTTCCCGTGCCTGCCCTCACCCCTCTCCCCTTCCCCAGTGTGCGGAAGCAGGTCGTGAACATCCCGTCCTTCATTGTGCGCCTGGACTCGCAGAAGCACATCGACTTCTCGCTGCGCTCGCCCTACGGGGGCGGCCGGCCTGGCCGCGTCAAGAGGAAGAACGCCAAGAAGGGGCAGGGCGGCGCCGGCGGGGCGGATGAGGAAGAGGAGGATTAGGCCCGGCAGCTCCCCCTGCTGGGCAGCCTGCACTGCTGTATCTCTCAATAAACCAGTTTGGAGTGGAGCTTGTACTGGAACTGAACTGGGCGCCCCTGGGGGATTGGCCTGTTAGTGGGGTCCTACCATTGGTGTATCAGGGCTGCTGTACCCTGGCCTGACAGCAAATGCTCAGTCTTGTGCTTCACCAGAGGGGGGTGCTCTGGGCTGTGAGCGGGAGGCCCTTTGCAGCGGTCTCCTGGGCCATGCACCCTGCAGCAGGTAGTTCCCCAGCTCGCTGTGTCTGGAAATGAGCCCTGTCCTGCCTGCGACTTGCCCTTCCCCCAGCCTGGAGGCTGCACCAGCCTTTGGAAATAAAGCCGGGGTGGACCTGCTGTCTGTTTCCACACGGGGGATGGAGGTGACTCCCGGGGTAGGAAGGGGAAGGAGCTGGGGGCTGTCACAAAGCTCAGTTCCCCCCCCCCTCCCCATGGAAACACTGGCAGCAGCTCTAGAAAACTGTCCCCTAGCTCCACAGGCAGGTGCTCAGGGGAGGAGCTGGGCTTGTTTACCCTGGGCTGGAATCAGGCCAAGGGGGCTGGGTTCTCCACTTGCTGGCTGTGCTTTGGGGGCGGTTCTAGGATGTCTGGGTTCTGGGGTGAGAGGGGGGCATCAGGGTGGGATACTCCTCTCCACCCCACTAAATGGTCCCCTGGGTCCTAGCCCCCCCTGCTGCTCTCTGCCCTGATGCTGTCTCAGCCAAGCCTTGGGTGAGGGATTTTGTTCACTGCTTGCTCTTATCAGCTGGGGGCTGGGCATATGGGTTGGGGGGTGCTATGGCTTGGGGGCTGTGGGGAGGGAAAGGACCCCTTCTCTGAGGTGGGACCCCCCCCCGCCCTCCTTGCCAGGCTGGGCCTCTTCTGGTTCCTGCCTCATGGGGTGTGGGGATGCCAGGCTGCCCTGATCTACCCCCTGCTCCCCTCCCTGCCCGAAGCTGGCAGTGGGCACCAGGGGTGGATTGTGGGGCAATTACCTGTTCTGTTCATTCCCACTGGGGCACCAGGCAGGAGCCTGGGCTAACGAACCTTTGTTCCAGCTGGGTAGGGCTGTTCTTAGCTCCTCCCCCAATCCTCCCAGGCTGAGAAGGGGGCTCTAGCAACGGGCAGGACAGTGGCTTTATGGGGGGGCTGGTGATGGGGATGAGAGACCTGCCCTGTGCCCACAGCGCCTGGTGCTGTATTGGCTGGGGGCGCCCCACCCACCAGAGGGAGGCGGGTCCAGGGCCGGCCTCTGCTGGGAAAGGAAGGTGAAAGGCCGGAACTGAGCCGGGGGGCCAGCCCGGGGCTGTAATGGCACAGTGCGGCCGGTTCCCCTCACCCCCGATCTTGCCCCTCAACCCGGCCGCGGGGGGAAGCGAAAGCCAGAGCGGCGGAAGCAGCTGGGTTTTTTTCTGAACCGCTGAGGCCGTTTTCAGTAACTTTGCTCCCCTGAGTCAGCGGTCGTGGTGCCAAGAGCCTTACGGGAACGGCCGGGCGCGGAAAGGGGTCAGGACGGGGTCACTCCTAGATGCAGCAGCTTCTGGGGTGGGGCGGGGGGGTTGTTTACAGAGGATCCCTCAACCAGCAATGAGCTGCAGCCACTGCCAGCTGGCAGGGAATGGGGCACCGGGCCTTTTCCCCTCTGGTCCCAGGCCTGGGTCTTGCCTGGCTCAGGGGGAATGGGGCTTTTCCCCCTTAGGGAGCACTGGCTTTGATTTGTGGGGGCTTTGAGGGGCTGCCCCTGCATCCCCCAGGCCCCAGGCAGTCCCCAAAGCAGTGGCGGGAGGCAGGATGCAGCAGACAGGTTTATTCCATCCCGATGCAGCGGTACAAGGCCCCCGTGCAGCCTGGCCCACGGCCCGGCCCGGCTGGTGGTACCGGGGCCACGAGCGCCCCTGGCGGGATGAGGTGGGGGCCCCACCGTGGGGCCATGGTCCAATCTGGCTCCTCCGGGAATAGATGGGATCTAGACCCCATGCCCTTCCCAGAGCTGCGGAGAGAACCCAGGAGGCCTGGTTCCCAGCCCCCCCCCGCTCTGATCACTAGACCCCACTCCCTTCCCAGAGCCAGGGAGAGAACCCAGGAGTCCTGGCTCCCAGCCCCCACCAATTCCTGAGTCTCCCTCCCAGTTCTTACCCTGCGTCCCAGCCCTGGTCTGAAGAGCCCCCTCTCCCATCCACTCCAGGCCTTTCTCCCCCTCCAGTCCCATCTCCCCCACACTCCAGAGCGGCCATGGGGTTGGTGCCAATCTGCTCCCCCCCCCCCATCTCTCCCCGCCCTGCGGTGCTGGGTTTTCCATAGGGTGTGGGGTACAGACCGCTTCCCCGGTCTTCCTCCCACTGTGCTGGAAAACCCTGGGGTGTCCTAGAGGGGGTCCCGCTCTCCGGTTTCCTCCCCTCCCCCAGCTGTGCTGAGAAGGCCTGAGTTATGGGGGGGCCTCCCTGTACCCCAACTGCCTCCCATGAGCATTGGGGGGATACTGAGCGCAGGCCGGGGGTCCCCCCTCGCTCCTCTCCCCTCCATCTGTGCAGACAGTTCTGTAGGGCCTGGGCAGGGCCCCCTTAGCAGCGCAGGGAGTTGCGTAGGGCCCGGGGCACGGGCAGCCCCTCCAGATCGGGCCCCCC
>NC_048313.1:28973538-28979231 GCF_013100865.1 Trachemys scripta elegans
GCTCCCCTCTCCCACCTCCTTCCCCCTCCTCCCTCCGCTTCTTCCCCCCACTGCCCTCCCCTGAGCTCCCCTCTCCCGGCTCCTTCCCCCACCGCCTTCGTCTGCTCCTTCCCCTCCACTGCCCTCCCTTCCGCATCCCTCCTGCCCCGCTCCCCTCTCCTACTTCCTTCCCCCTCCTCCTTCATCTGTCCCTTCCCCCCAGTGCCCTCCCCTCTGCCCCACTCTCCTTTCCCACCTCCTTCCCCCTCCTCCTCCTCCGTCTGCCCATTCCCCGCCACTGTCCTCCCTCCGAGTCCCCCCTGCCCCACTCCCCTCTCCTACCTCCTTCCCCCTTCTTCCCCTTCCTCCTTTGTCTGCTCCTTCCCCCCACTGCCCTCCCCCTCCTGCATCCCCCCTGCCCTCTCCCAGCTCCTCCCCCTCCTTCATTTGCTCCTTATCTCCCACTTACCTCCTACCCTGAGTCCCCCCTGACCCGCTCCCCTCTCCCAGCTCCTTCCCCCTCCTCCTTTGTCTGCTGCTTCCCCCCTGCCCTCCCCTGCTCCCCTCTCCCAGCTCCTCCATCTGCCCCTTCCCCCCCACTGCCCTCCCCATCCTGCATCCCCCGTGCCCCGCTCCCCTCTCCCACCTCCTTCCCCCTCCCCATCCTCCTGCTTCATCTGTGCTTTCCCCCCTTCCTGTCCTTCCCTCTCCTTCTTTCTTTCTTTTCCTTCCGCTGCTTCGCATTCTTGTCTATCTCATCTCTGAAGCCCCCCACCCACACAGGCAGTGCGGGGAAAAGGGACCAGTCTCCCTGGCCCATCCAGGGCTCCATTAGATCACCTGGCAGAGGAGAGGGCTGTGCATTGTGGGTGCCCAGGAATGGGGCTGAGACCCAACAAACTCATTATGCACATGAGCCACCCAAGAGGAAGGACTTTTGGTATCCACTGATCTAGGACTGGATCAGAGCCGGCGCCCCCCCGGAGGGGACAGGCCCCGGGCCCTATTCCCCACCCTCTGAGCCAGCGAGTCCACGACCTGGGGCTGGATCAGAGCTGGCGCCCCCCGGAGGGGACAGGCCCCGGGCCCCATTCCCCACCCTCTGAGCCAGTGAGTCCACGCCCTGGGGCTGGATTTGAGCCAGCACCCCCTGGAAGGGAGAGACCTCCTGCCCCATTGCCTGCCCCCCTGAGCCAGCCAGTCCCTGGACTGCAGCCGGATGGGAGCTGAACGAGGGATATAACGAAAAACCATTTAAAATCTGGGTACCTGTTAGTGCCCCCCCCGCTGGGGGAGGACACCCCCCAAATACCAGCCACTATCCCCCCACCTCCAATAGAGCAGCAGGCATAGTGGCCCCTGCCCCCCAGAGACAGAGTCTGGGGGAACCTCTGCAGAACCCAGGAGTCCGGGGGAAGAATCCCTGCTATCCCCCCCCACTCAGGTTTCAGTGGCCACCCCTGGGTATTGGGGAGTGGCCATGGGGGGTGTCAGGGCCCTATAGTGGAGTAGGGGGATTGATGGATGGTTGACAAGTCTCAGTAGCACCTGGCTGGGTGCTCAGTTCTCCCTACTGCCCGTTCTCAAAGCCAGGTCCCAAGGGTCCTGAACCCTCGCTGGGTCCCCTCCATAGCCGTCCCCCAGATGCGGGCTGGATGCCTGAACATAGCCCATGGCCCTTCGCTGGGAATTCACCAGCCCTCGTAATCCTCCCCTGAGGCCAGCCGGGAGCCCTCACCCCATGGGGCAGATGGGGAAACTGAGGCACTGAGAATGGATTTGTCCACAGCTGTAGTAGAACTGGGCTGAGAACCCAGGAGTCCTGCCCCCCCCCCAACCACTATAACCTCACTCAAACCACTAGACCCCACTCACCTCCCAGAGCTGGGGAGAGAACCCAGGAGTCCTGGTTACCAGCCCCCCCGCCCCATCCGCTTCTCTTTTCCCCCTTTCTCTCCTAGCCCCGCTCCCTTCCCCACACCGTGGGCAGGAACCCTGCCCACCCTCACCCCCTGCGGCAGGTTCCCCTTGGCTGCAGATGGTTGGCAGTGAGCTCATTTCATTTCCCAGCCTCAGAGACACACTCAGGGCCCCTGAGGACAGCGTGTGAGAGGGACGCCCCATCCAGCCCTGGGCGGGGACTGGCTGGCTCAGGGGGGCGGGGAATGGGGCACGGGGCCTGTCTCCTCTAGGGGGCGCCGGCTCCCATCCGACCCTGGGCAGGGACTGGCTGGCTCAGGGGGTGGGGAATGGGGCACGGGGCCTGTCTCCTCTAGGGGGCACCGGCTCCCATCCGGCCCTGGGCAGTGACTGGCTGGCTCAGGGGGGCAGGGAATGGGGCATGGGGCCTTTCCCCTCTAGGGGGCGCCGGCTCCCATCCAGCAGTGTTGTTCCCGTTCTGTGGCCTTCACACTGGGTCTCAGGACGACTCCCAGGCGTCCCCGCCCTCCGCGGGCATGACAGCCCCGGTGCCACCCATCCCCCCTTCCACGCCAAGAAAGAGGCCCAGCCCCAGAGGCCCCTTCTGCCCCTTGCTGGGGTGCATTGGTGGAGGGTGGGGCTGTGTATGTTGCTGTGTGTACATGCTGTGTGTGGGGGGGAGGGGCTCTCCAGGCCCACTCTCCCCCCCCCCCGCACACACAGAGTCGTGTGTGTGGGGGGGAGCCCTCCCCCGGGGTTTCTGGCCGGCCCGGTGTTTACGAGCGGCTGGTTCCTGGCAGAGGCGAGATGCCGGTAAGGCCGCCGGCTTCCTAGCAGCCGTTAGCAGAGGCGCCCGGCAGAATGCTAAACAGCAATCACAACAAAGGCCGTGCGCCGAGAGGGGGGAGGGCGGGGGGGCTGCCGGTTGCTCCCCTAAGCCCCCCCATTGCCATCCCCTGCAAGGGCCAAAGTGTGGAGAGGGACTGCCAGGGGGGATGTCAGTGTGGGGCATGTGTGTGTGTGTGTGTGTCCCAGACGCCCCCTACTGGAGGGAACCAGGACTGCCCCGCTCTGTGTCATAGCCCCCACACTGCTCCCAGCTAGTGGGGATCCCCCGGTCGGCCCAGCGGCATGGCCTGGGGCCCCGGCGGGGAAGCGCCAGGAGGGAGGGGAGGCTGGAGCGCCAGGTTACACTGCTTCCGGGGCGGTCGTTCTCTTCTCTCCAGCCCGTGCCGCTCGGCCAGCTCTGTCCCCGGGCCTGCCCGGCTCGCGGCCATCGACTCTCTGGGTGGAACAGCTGACGCACCCCTCCCCAGAGGGGTCACATCCCAGTGCCGGGTGAGGGGTCCCTGGATACCAGCCCCGGCGCCCCAGCCCAGAGCGATCCCATCTCCCCCAGGTGTAACACACACTCCCGGCGCGGGTACAGGGGGACTGCGGGGTGCCCGGGGGTGCTGGTTTGTGGTTCTGTGTTTATTACAAATCTGGAGATTAGCAGGATGCAAAATAACACAAACAGCCGCCTCGGCGTGTCCCCTCCCCCTCCTGGTGCTGAGCCCCCCTGGCCCTCACCCGTGGGGCTGGGTGGGGCAGCACCAGCTGGAGGGAGGGCTACGGGGCGCTATAAGTCGAGCCCGTTCTCTGCGGGGGGGGGGAGGGGGAATCATGCTGTCACCTCCTTGTGGCCGACGCTCCCTGCACCGTTGCTCCGATGACTCCCCCTGGGTTCACGCTATGGGGGTAGGTGGGGGGCACCCCTGCACCGTGGGGGCTCTACCCGTCAGGCCCCTGGCTCACGTTGATGGTGGCGTACAGGACGGGCTCGGGGGCAGGGGCCGGGCCCCCCCGCTTGGCCTGCAGCACCTGGCCGTCCAGCTTGGCGCAGGTGAGTCCCTCGGCACCGGGGTCGGTCTCCTGGGGCTGGGAGGGGAGAGAGACACCGGAGTGTATGTGTGTGTGTCCATACGCCAACACCAACACACACACCAGACAGTTCTGATCCCAGACACCAGGGGGCAGCGATGCCCAGGGCTGGCTCCAGGCACCAGCCCACCAAGCATGTGCTTGGGGTGGCGCCTGGAGAGGGGCAGTGCAGCGGGGCGCTCCGGTCCGAGAGTGGGACCGTGACTGGGCTCGCCGCCCTCCCCACGGCACTCCGGATGGTCGGGGATTGCGGGCCCGCGGCCGGGCTCGGTGCCCTCCCCTGCCGCGCTGGGGGGGGTGGGAGAGGGGGGGCGGCGGGTGGCTTTTTCGCCTAGGGCGGCAAAAAAGCCAGAGCCGGCCCTGGCAGTGCCCCCCAAACCCCACCCCATGCACAGTTGCTCTGACACGCTCTGTCCTGTCCAGCTCCGGAGAGCTGCTCTTTCCCCCAGCAGGGAATCCAGCAACACCCCCTTCCCCCCCCAACCACACTCCAGCCCACAAAGCCCCATGGGGCAGAGATCAGGGAAATTCCCCCTCCCCTCCCCCGGCACCTGCCCCCCATGGAATTCCACTGACCCTCCCCAAATCTCAGACAAATGCAAGCGTTTGGAGGATGGTTTGGGGGGTCAAGGTGTGTTTGGGGGGTGCAGGGTCAGGCTCTTATTCTCTGTGCTCTGGGTCTCCCGCCCCTCTCAGGGGGGAGCCTCGTTGCTGATCCCCAGCTCCGGTATCTGCCCTGAGAGGGAACGGGGGGGGGGCAGGCAGAGTCGGGGGGGCCAGTGTCAGAACATGGCTCTAGTGGGACCTGTGCAGGGCCGGATGGCGGGGGTGGGGGTGGGTGGGTGTAGAGGTTGGATGGTGCACTGGTGCTGGGGGTGGTGGAGGAGTGGGGGGCACTTACCAGGACATCCATCTGCTTCCCTTCAGCCATGAGGGCGTCTGTGGAATAGAGACACCCACCAGTGAGCGGCTGGGCCCAGATCAGGGCCCCGGGCCCAGGCCACCACCCCACATCTGAGCCATTCGCAGACTGGCTTGCCTGCCCCATGGCATACTGGGGTGGGGCTGGTTCACAAGCCCCATGGTGCAGAGGGGGAAACTGAGGCACAAAAGGGGGCAGGGGCGCCCCCAAAGGCACACAGTGAATCAAGGCTGCACCCCACATCAGCATGCTCCCCCACACAGGATGTGGCCCCTGACAGGGGCACCCGCCCCTCCCCCCTGCTCCATGGCTGCCCCCTCATGTGTGACTTACAGACTGTGGCTGCAGCCTCGGACTCCCTATGGGGAGAAAGAGAGAAAGAGATAGTAACAGAACCCAGGAGTCCTGGCTCCCAGCCCCCCTCATCTATCCATTAGGCCTCACTCCCCTCCCAGAGCCAGGAAGAGATCCCAGGAGTCCTGGCTCCCAGCCGACTCCAATCTAACCATTAGACCCCACTCCCTTCCCAGAGCTAGGGAGAGAACCCAGGAGTCCTGGCTCCCAGCCGACTCCAATCTAACCATTAGATCACACTCCCTTCCCAGAGCTAGGGAGACAACCCAGGAGTTCTGCCTCCCAGACCTCTTGATCTAACCATTAGATCCTAGTCGCTTCTCTGAGCCGGGGAGAGAACCCAGGAGTCCTGTGTCCTGGGGCAGGTAGATCGGGGGTGCGGAGCGGAGCTGGGGTCTCACCTGCTCTGATTCAGGGCTGGTCCTTTCCCTGCAGAGACACGAAGCAGAATCATCCATGAGTCAACCCGGATCCCGTGTACCAGCCCTGCCCCTCAGCTCTACAGGGCATCTGGGATGGGGGGCCCAGGAGAGAGTCCCCCCTCTCCCCCCGCCGCTCTGCCTGGGGAGCACCTCACCCTCCAGCTGCTGAACCT
>NC_048313.1:28982018-28996047 GCF_013100865.1 Trachemys scripta elegans
CCGGCGCTCGGCCCCGCCGGCCCCCGGCCCCCCGGCAGCGCCGGCGGTCGGCGCCCCCGGTCCCCGGCCCAGCACCGCCGCCCGCATGTCCTGATTTTCCCAGACATGTCCGGCTTTTTGGGATTTCCTCCCGGACGGGGATTTGGAGCCCAAAAAGCCGGACATGTCCGGGAAAATCCAGACGTATGGTAACCCTACTGAGGGCTGAGGCCAGCATATCCATGGCTCCGTTTGCAGGGTGCTGCAAGTGCCGGGTGCGTGGGCCTGGGCTGGGTGCACTCGCGAGCGGCTAGTCCTGCCTTGCCACGGCTCCATTGCTATTTTCAGCTCCATCATGGCTAGCCCGGGTGCCGCACGCCGGCCCCCAGCTGCAGGGCAGACACCCAACAACAGCCCACAGCTCTGGGGGGACCCCGGGGTGACGGCTCCCTGCCTCCAGCCCGGCCACAATCAGGGTCAGGCTCGTCTGGGCAGGGGACAGAACTTCCTCTGGGGCCGGGCCCAGGCTGCAGAACGAGCTCTCCCAGCAGCCAAGAGCCCCCCAAACCTCCCCACCTCCAGCTCCAAGGCCAGCGCCCTCCCCCGGCCGACCTGCTCCGTTATCGACCCAGGGCAACGTGGCCATTGACCCCCCAAATCGCCCCAGACCAGACCCTCTGCGGTGGGCACAGACCTCTCCCGGGGAGAGGACGAGGGAGAATGACCCGACCGTGACAGACGGGGCCACGTCGCTTAATGCTCGACTGGCAGGCGCCCGACACCGCGGTGACCAGGGCAGCGTCAGACCATGTGCAGGGTAGAAGGCTGCTCCCCCCTGGCTGGGAACCCCCAGTGACTCCATCCCCGCTGCCCGGCCGGGCGTCCCCTCTGCTGCGCCCAGGGCTCAGGGCAGAGCCTGGCTCTGAGTGGCCCATTGGTGCGAGCCCCCCGGGGATCTAGCTGGGTGTGGGGCAGGAGATGCCGGGCTGGGCCCCTCACCTGCTACAATGATCTGCACAGGGTCGCTGCGCTCCGAGTAGTTAGTTGGTCCTGTTCTATCGCTATAACGACAGGTGTAGTTGCCACCGTGTTCCCGTCTGGCACTGGTGATGGGAAATTCAGCCTCAGAGCCAGCAGGGTCTGTGTAATTCAGATAGTTCTCATCTCCATCCTTGTAGAAGAGGAACCTCATGCCCAGGCGCTGATTCCGACACCGGATGGTGACGTTTCCCCCCATGGGGATCACCCCACCGGGGCTGACGGAGATGGAGGGTTTGGGGAGGGACCCCTCTGGATTCACAAACAAACAGGCAGTAAGTGGGGGTGACACAAACCGCGTCCGTCTGACTCAATCCTCTGCCCATCTGTCGCTCCAGCGTTTTACCCCCCGCCCGTCCCTGGGGTGCAGGCCCGGCCCCGCGGATCACAGCCGGGGAGAGAGACAGAGGACGGGGGAAAGGAGATTTCCAGTCTCAGATACCTTCAGTTCTCCAGGGTCAATTCAGCCCTGCCCCCGCTGCAGTCAGGGGTGACTCTGGATTGACCCCAGGGGCTGAGATCAGAATCACCCGCTTCTGTTTTTCTAACAGTAGAGCTGCACCTCAGTAGTAGTTGGGCTGAACGTGGATTATTCTTTAAAATATTCTAAAAACCACATTTACCCCAATTGTCCGGCAATGTGCTGTAGGCACAGGAGTGCGGGGGGGGGGGGGGGGGTTCGTGGGACAAATCTGAGTCCTTTGAGCAAGGCCTCCGAAAACCACATTTGCAAAATCCCCTGGTTGTTCTGACAGTTTCCTGCCCACCCCTGGGGCTCAAACTCTGGCTCTGCTCCGCCCCAAACCGCTCCCAGCCGCTGGGGATTTAGCTCCGCTCTGCACGGTGCCGGCGGCCCCTCTGGGGACGGGATATTCCCAAAGCTGTTCAGGGGACGATCCGAACGCCGGGCCGGGCTGAGCCGGACCCACGAGCAAAGCAGTGACACGCGCGTGTGCAGCAAGCCAAGGGTGAGACACAACGGTGCCTTGCTCCAGTCCCTCTGCGTGTCCATGTCTTACAGCCCTGCTCTGCCTGACCCGTTCCCCGGGCTCCTGCCAGCTCCCCGGGCACAGTGTGGGGGTGCTGCAGGGTGTCTGGTGCCTTCACTCTGTATTTCCTGGGGGCAGAGCTTTGAGAGCAGGTGAATTCACCCTGTGTGGTGCCCATCCCTGTAATGAGTGGGGGGAGGTCTCAGTCCCCACCTCTGGGTGTGGGAGGGAGCAGGGGTCTGACAGGATCATCCCTTTGGGGGATCTGCACCCTTCATCCCCGACCCACGTTCCTCGTCCTTTATGTGGAAATTCCCCCAGCTGCCCCATTGCCCACAGATACTCACCTCCTGACACCCCGCTCCGCCCGGCCAGCCAGCAGCCTGGAAAGGAGATGGGTCGTTAAGGACCAGATCCCAGAGCAACTGGATCCTACACGGTGGTCTCAGATCTCTGCCCCCCACATGGGCACACGCCCTCGTCTCACAATCCCCACCATAGGCACATGTCCTGGTCTCAGATCCCCCCACCCCATGGACACACACCCTGGCTGTGTCCGATACTCACCAAGGAAGAGAACGGTGAGAGCAGATGCCATGACGGGGTCAGGGAGGGGCCCCTCAGCGCTGCCACCAACACCCCGGTGTCCAGCTCCACCGAGCCCCAAATAAGGAACTCAGCTGCTGGCTGCCTCTACAGGAAGTCGACGATGTCTCGTCTCTTCCTGCGTCCATCAGACATTCTCTCAAATCTGCGGGTGAAATCTAGTGCGGTCAAAGTAAGCAGAGGTCTTTGAAAACGAAATAAACCCAGTGATCGTCAGCCTGGCCAAGCGTCATGCAGCTCCCAGCTTCTGTGTGTCTCTATGGAGAGGGTGGGACAGGTCAACCTAAACCTACCCTGCAGCCTTGAGGAAGGTGCATCAGGCTGAGAGCCAGGCAACCACCGGGTCTGGTCTTCAATCTTCCACTGACCACGATTTCCATGAAAAATCCATCCCCTTTTCATTCTGGGTTCAAGCCCGGATGGTGACCCATGTAGGTAACTTTAATAAGTGATTATGCAATTAAAGGCTGGCGTTGTAATGGTCCTGCATGAGGGGGCAGAGTTAAGGTTGTTCAGAATGCCGTAACTGTGGCATTTCCTGGTGCTGAAGGGTTTGACTCTGCAGCCTTCCCTCTCAGCCTGCAAACTTGCCCACCTGTGACATGAGCTGTGGCACCGTGTGAGGAGCAGCGCGATAGGGGATGCCTGGGTTTGCTGCCCCTTGCGCCATAGCTGAGCGGTGATGATGGGTTTACACAGTAACGCCTGGTTCTAAGGGGCTTTTCTCAGCGTGTGAATTAAATCAACCAGGTTCAAAAGAAAATTACTGAAAGAGAAATTCCATCCTGAGCCCCCAACGGGTTACCAGCCAGGAGAGACCCAGGGACCTTCTAATGTCCCGCAGAGACCCTGCCCCCGAGCTGGAGGAGACAATGTCAGTGGTTATGTGGCCAGGCCCCTAGAGAGGGAGGTGACACAGGCTTTGTTTATACGCCATTGGCTAGAGGGCAGCAGAAAGCTGGGGGTCAGGGTGCTCCATTCCCGGCTCTGGGTGGGGAGTGGGGTCTAGTGGTTAGAGCAGGGGGCTGGGAGCCAGGACCCAGGTGTGATGGTTGCGCCGTCGCTCGTCCGTTCTCACCCAGCGCTGGGTAACGCCGGGGACACCGCGACTTGGGGGCAGCGTTAAAGGTGCTGGAGGAACCCGGCCGGATGGTCCCAATGGGCCTTAACTCCCCCACCCCTTGCTCACCAGCCGCCCCTCAACCACCTGGGAGCCTCCCTCCACAGGTGTTCTCGGTCCCACGGAGCAGGAGGGGGATGAGCAACAGATTCGCCAACAGCTAACACCCCTCAAACTCTGCCTGGCACCCCCATCTCCCATCCTGCCCCCTGGCTTATCCCTCTTCAAATCCCCCTCGAGCCTGCTCCCCGCACACCCTGCACCCACCATGGCCCCTCCCTCCTCACACCCTCATCCATTTCTCTGTTCCCCCTCAAATGCCCATCCCCCCCCGTTAAGATGGCCACCATCTCCCAGTGTCCCCAGTGGACTTGGAGCCAGGCTTCCCTATGGGAAATGGCACCTACCTGTGACTGGGAGGGGGGCAGGAGAATATGGGGGGTGGCAGAATGTGGGGGAACATTGGGGGGGTGGGGGCTGAGGGGTAGGAGCTATGGGGGGCAGGGGCGGGGAAGGGGGGACAATGGAAGTTGCCTAGGGTTACCATACGTCTGGATTATCCCGGACATGTCTGGATTTTGGGGTTTTAAATAGAAGTCCGGGAGGACTTTTTAAAAATCTAAAGTCAGGCCGGATTGAGCCGCTCGCATGGGGCTCCGGCAGCGAGAGCCCCTCCCTTGCTTCACCCCCTCCCCTGAAGCCTCAGCGCCCCGCGCCAGCAGCGCTCTGGGGGGGGGGGGGCGGGGCTGTGTGCTCCGCGGGAGAGTGCGGCAGCATGTCTGGCTCCGTGTGGTCTGAGCAGCACGGTTAGGGAGCTGGGGGGGTTGGAGAATGGGCAGGGGGTCCCGGGGGGCAGTCAGGGGACAGGAAGAAGGAGGGGTTGGATGGGTCAGGGGTTCTGGGGGGGGGCTGTCAGGGGGCGGGGGTGTGGATAGGAGTCAGGGCAGTCAGGGGACAGGTGGGGGTGGAATCCTAGGGGGGGCAGTTAGGGTGGGAGGGTCTCAGGAGGGGGCAGTCAGGGACAAGGAAAAAGGAAGCTTAGATAGGGGGTGGGATCTGGGGGGAGCAGTTAGGGGCAGGGGTCCTGGAGGGGGCAATCAGGGGACAAGCAGCGGGGGGGGTTGGATGGGTTGGGGGTCTGTGGGGGGCAGTCAGGAGGCAGGAAGTGGGAGGGAGTTGATAGGGGGCGGGACTACCCCCCACACACATGGAGTGTCCTCTTTTTTGAAAGTTCAAATATGGTAACCCTAAAGTTGCCCCCTACGGTTGGGGGGTTCCCCGCTTGTGAGCATTTCAGAGTGAATCTTTCCCATGGCCATGGGGAGCATGGGGCGGGAGGACGTCATCGCCTGCCTCTGGCTCTCCACCTTCCCCCAGCCGGCCAGAGGTGCCCCAGCTCAGCTGGAGTTTTGGCCGAAAAACAAATCCCTCCACACACACCCCATCCGCCGACCACGACTCTGTGAGTGGGGAGCCCATCTCCATCCCCCCATCCCGCTCACCACCATTCCCTTTCCACCTCCTCCCCATCTCCTGTTTCCCCTCAAATGCCCAACCTGTCACACTTCTGGCACCCACCCACCCACCCCCTCTCTGTCTCCCCTCAAATTCCTTTCCCCACTCCCTCCCTGATCTCAGTCCGTCTCTCCCTAATCCCTACATCCCCCAACTTCGGCCTGTCCCCCCAAACTCCCATTCCCTGCTGCTCTTTGCAGAGGGTCTCACAGGCCCAGAGGGCTCAGGGGGGTTAGAAACTCTCTCCGTCACCAGCGTTACACAGGCCGGGGGCCGGGGCTCGTTTCAAACCGAGCCCCTGGTTCTACTCGGCTCCTGGGCAAACCCCCAGCAGCAGCCGTTCAAAGGCAAAGCTTTCGGGTTAAACCCACGGACAAGGAATCAAACCCGGCCTGTCTATTGAAATGGGGGCTGAGCGACCGCGGCTAACAGCTGGAGTCAGACCGGCTCCAAGTCTCGCTCCTTCGGGAGTCACCGGAGCAGAGCCGCTTGTTTCCAGAACAGCCGGGCTTTGGGGGGAGGAACTTGTTCATTTCACTCGCCGGACGGACGGGCAGGGCGGCTGCTGACCCCACTCCTAGTGTAAGCGGGGGAATGATCCCGCTATTGAGGGGAACTTTCCTGGGTTATACACGCCCCGGTGGGATTGGCTAGTGAAAGGATCTGAGTCCTCGCTCCCACTCCCTTTACCCAGAGGCCTGCCTGACCCCGAGGGCTCCCCTTCCTCCCTCCCATCAGGCAGAGTCCTTGTAACCCCGTCAAGGCTGGGCCCGGATCCCTGGTGCTCCACCCCCAGTCTTGTCATGGTCATTTAGGAAAGGGGCGAGGGTGTCCTCACTCTGGGCACTCTCTTTGCACTGGCTGCTTCCCTGACTGATCATTACGTTGAGTTCAGAGCACATACAATTTATTAAACAGCAACTCATAAAAAACAAGTAAGAATGGGGAAGGTTAAAGGAAACAAGTCACCCACCCTCTGGGCACAGGGACACCACAAACAGAAGTCTCTGCATGGGAAAGGAAGTTCACAGTCTGTTCTTCAAATGTTCTACATCTCTTTCCCAGGCCCTGGTCACAGCAGGGTGATACCACAGAGTGACAATCTATATCTCAAAGTAGCACCGTGGAGCCCCTGTATTCACCACCACGATAGAATTATGATAGGTTGGGTACAAAGTTTGCCTTGTGAGGCATCATTTTAAAGTCTTGATATCTTGAACATTCATGTCCTGTTGTATTGTATCTGCTGTCCTTGTGTGGGACGTTCTGAAGCATTGCTGTGTGTGCTACTGAAATATATTTTGAGCTTGGGAGATGCCCACAGCCAACCTTTCAACTGCAATAGAGGACCAGCCAGACACTTTTAATGGCTCATCAACACCCCTCAAGGAAAGAATCCACTATCCCAGAGACTGTGTACAATGGAGATTGCTTGACCAATGGGGACTGGCTGATCCCCGGGTCACAGCAAAGATCTTTCCAGCAAACTGGCAGAAAATATAAAAGAGGGGAAGGGACAAAATCCCTGGGCTTCTCTTCCCCACAACACAACACCTGGAGGAACATCTGGAGGACAAGGACTTTGCACTGGGGAAGGGTGGCCCCAGGCTGGAATCAAGTCCAGTCTGTGTACTAAGGATCTGTAACCTGCTTGTCCCATCTGTCAGGGGGAGACACTGCCTGATTCAAATCCTGTTTCATTTCTAGAACTTAGACTGCGAATATATTTTTGTTTCTTAAGTAGCCAACTCTGATCTCTGCGCCTGCTCCTTAGAACCATTTCAAATCTCTCCTTCTGCAGTTAATAAATCTGTTTTATATTTGACCTAAAATGGTATGTTTTGGTTGAAGTCCTTGGGAAAACTCAGCTCAGTACCCTTCTTTGGCACTGGGAGCTGGCCAACCAAAACCCCCACTTTTTGTGCCAAGGTCAGTAATAAAAAGATTAAATAAGATTGGTCCCAAAACCGATCCCTGAGGAACTCCACTAGTAACCTCCCTCCAGCCTGACAGTTCACATTTCGGTATGACCCGTTGTAGTCTCCCCTTTAACCAGTTCCTTATCCACCTTTCAATTTTCATACTGATCCCCATCTTTTCCAACTTAGCTAATAATTCCCCATGTGGAACCATATCGAAGGCCTTACTGAAATCGAGGTAAATTAGATCCACTGCGTTTCCTTTGTCTAAAAAATCTGTTACCTTCTCAAAGGAGAAGATCAGGTTGGTTTGGCACAATCTACCTTTTGTAAAACCATGTTGTAATTTGTCCCAGTTACCATTGACCTCAATGTCCTTAACTACTTCCTCCTTCAAAATTTTTCCCAAGACCTTACATACTAAAGATATCAAACGAACAGGTCTTGCATCTGAAGAAGTGAAGTTCTTACCCACGGAAGCTTATGTTCCCAATACTTCTGTTAGTCTCAAAGGTGCCACAGGACCCTCTGTTGCTTTTAATAGGTCTGTAGTTGCCTGGATCACTTTTTCCCCCTTTCTTAAAGATAGGAACTATGTTAGCAATTCTCCAGTCATATGGTACAACCCCTGAGTTTACAGATTCATTAAAAATTCTTGCTAATGGGCTTGCAATTTCATGTGCCAGTTCTTTTAATATTCTTGCATGAAGATTATCTGGGCCCCCCGATTTAGTTCATTAAGCTGTTCAAGTTTGGCTTCTACCTCGGATGTGGTAATATCTACCTCCATATCCTCATTCCCCTTTGTCATTCTACCATTATCCCTAAGCGCCTCATTAGCCTCATTAAAGACTGAGGCAAAGTATTTGTTTAGATATTGGGCCATGCCTAGATGATCCTTAACCTCCACTCCATCCTCAGTGTTTAGCGGTTCCACTTCTTCTTTCTTTGTTTTCTTCTTATTTATATGGTTATAGAACCTTTTATTATTGGTTTTAATTCCCCTTGCAAGGTCCAACTCTACATGGCTTTTGGCCTTTCTCACTTTATCCCTACATGTTCTGACCACAATAAGGTAGCTTTCCTTGCTGATCCCTTCCATCTTCCACACCTTGCAGGCTTTCTGCTTTTTCTTAATCACCTCTCTGAGATGCTTGCTCATCCAGCTTGGTCTACAACTCCTGCCTATGAGTTTTCCCCCTTTCTTGGGATGCAGGCTTTTGATAGTTTCTGCAACTTTGACTTGAAGTCATTCTAGGCCTCCTCCACCTTCAGATCCCCAAGTTCTTCAGTCCAATCCACTTCCCTAACTAATTTCCTTAATTCTTTAAACTTAGCTCTTTTGAAATCAAAAACCCTAGTCACGGATCTATATTTGTTTATCCTTTCATTTAGTTTAAACTGAATTAGCTCATGATCACGCGAACCAAGGTTGTCCCCTACAACTATTTCTTCTATGAGGTCCTCACTACTCACCAAACCAAATCTAAAATGGCATCCCCTCTTGTTGGTTTAGCAATTATTGGGTGAAGGAATCCATCAGCTATCGCATCTAGGAAAATCTGAGCCCTATTATTATTACTAGCACTTGTCCTCCAGTCTATATCTGGGAAGTTAAAGTCTCCCCATGATCACCCAATTCCCATTAGTATTTACTTCATTAAAAACATTAAAGAGATTTCTATCTATATCCAAATCGGATCCCGGCGGTCTGTAGCACACCCCAAACGCTATCCCAGGGGAGACTCTAATAGCTTTCTTTCCCAATGTGATTTTTGCCCAGACAGACTCTGTTTTATCCATTCCATCCCTTCTTATTTCTTTACAGTCTACCTCATCATTGATATACAATGCTACTCCACCACCTTTGCCTTTATTTCTGTCTGTCATAAACAGCACATACCCTTCAATACCTGTACTCCAGTCATGACTACTATTCCACCATGTTTCTGTTATCCCTATAATACCCAGTTTCATTTCCTGCACCAGTAACTCCAGTTAGACTTTAAGGTCAGAAGGGACCATTATGATCATCTAGTCTGACCTTCTGCACAACACAGGCCACAGAATCTCACCCACCCACTCCTGTAACAAACCTCCATTTTGTTACCTAGGCTCCTCTCATTGGTGTACAAACATCTTAATTCTTGCTGTTTGGCTTCGCTCACATTCTTAACCCGATTACGCCCAGACATTCTACCACCACTATCACCTATGAGAATGGTATCTACACTACCCTTCCTCTGTATGTCCATTCTCTTAACCAGGCCGTATCCTTTCTTCGTTTTCTTCCCTCTCAATGTTAAAATCCAGCGTGGAGATTACCTGGACATCTCCCAACCATCTCCCCGCAATTCCTAGTTTAAAGCTCTCTTAATCAGTTGTGCCAGCCTCCATCCTAGAAATCTATTTCCCTCCCTACTCAGGTGAAGTCCATCCCGAGAGAACAGTCCTCTGTCCATGAATGCCTCCGAGCAGCCATACCTCCCAAAGCCCTCCTTATAGCACCACTGTCTGAACCATCTGTTGATCGTCATAATCTTGTCACACCTTTGTTGCCCTTCTCTAGGAACAGGCAGAATCCCACTGAAGATCACCTGAGCCTCGATTTCCTTACGCGTCTTCCCCAGCCTGGCATAGTCTCCCTTGATATGTTCCAGCGAGAATCTAGCAGTATCATTCGTTCCCACATGAAGGACAATCAGGGGATTCTTTTCTGCTCCCGTTAGGATCCTCTTCAGCCTCAGGTCCACATCCTGTATCTTAGCACCCGGCAGACAGCACACCCTTATGTTCTCTGCATCAGCTCTGGTTACAGGCCTGTCTATTCTTCTCAGTAAGGAATCCCCAATCACGTAGATCTGCCTTTTCCTGGTGACGGTGCGATTCTCCGGCCTCTTCCCTGTTCCCTCTGGCTGCAAGTCCTCTCGATTCCTATTCTCTCTTGCAATCCTCCGCAACCCATCCTGTATCCTCCTGGGGCTCATGTTTGGTGTTGTTATCTCCATTGACTCTTCCCCTCTTCCTATAGGACTGGCTGCTCTTCTCTTCTTCCTCGCCCTCTCACCTTCAGCGACCACCTGCTGTGCCCCTTCTTCATTTTCCAACTCCGCAAATCTGTTCCTGAGCTCTATTTCTCCTTCACCAGCCCGTCTTTTCCTCTGCCTGGTTCTCTTAGTCACATGCTTCCACCGTCCGCTTTCCTCACACAGCAGTCTCCCCTCAGAGTTCTTTGGTCCTGCTTCCATCTGCAGGTCGGAGCTTTTCCCTTCAGCCTCCTCATGTCTTTGCTCCATCATCTGCTCGAAGCCCCTTCTAAACTCGACCAGAGTTTCCACCTGCATCTCCAGTCCTCGGATCTTTTCTTCCATCAGCTCTATCAGGTGGTGCTTCATGCAGATGAAACTCTTATCAGGTACCACCTCCAGGATCATGTACACGCCGCAGCTTCCACATCCAGTCATCTTCATTGTGTCTTCCACTGCTTGGGTCACTACCACTGCTGCCTCTGTATCTGTCATAGGCTTCCCAGCTAAATCCTGTACATCTGTGAAACGCAAACCAAACCAGAACACCACCACCCACAGCAAAACAAACTCCCAACAAGCATGCGAGCGAGCGTGCAGCGCTGCAGGTGCTGATTACATTGGCGCTTTACAGCACTGCATTCGCTGCGCTCGGGGGGGGTGGTTTTTCACAGCAAGTGCTGCGCTGTGAATTACCAGTGTAGCCAAGGCCTAACAGGACTCGTGCTCTCTCTTGACTCTGTACGGTCCCTGGGGGAAGCCCCCTTCAGTGCGACAGCCCTTCTCTGGGGTCCACTCTCTCTCGGGGCTTAAGCCATAGGCTCCTCCGTCGCCTGGAACCGCACCTCTCTGAGCCTTCAGCACACCCTCAACACAGTACATCTAAATCTTCCTGTATCCCGGTGGGCTCTGCCTGCTCTCCCCTGCCAGCCAGAACCCCTCCTCCCAGCTGGACATCCGATATCACCGGTCCCAACAGCTCCTCCCCTGTCCTTTGTCTTCTGTCCCAGGTAAACAGGTCGCCTGGGCCTCCTCTCCTCTCTTCTGTCCTCTGGCCCCGTCTGGGTGGAACGGGCTGGTCAGGTCACCGGCGTCCTCTCTTCACAGCCCATTGTCCTCCCACTGGCCACAACCGGCTGTGACTCCTGAGCTGGGCTTTCTGGTCACCAGTCACTGGGGTATCTGTTAGAACCCTCAACCCTCCCACTTCCCTGGTTCTGGTCACGCAGACAGTGAGCAGCAAAAGACCAGACGTCCGAAGCGCAGCCAATGTGATGTTTAGTGGGGTTAGTTTTCAAGCAAGCATATTCTGAAGCCCTTCACACCAGTCGAGCTTATCTCTATACGCCGATACAGTCTGTTCCCCAGTGTCCCCTTCCCAGCACTGACGCCGCAGAGCGTTTACCCTGCGTCCCCCTTCCCAGCTCTGACGCCGCAGAGCCTTGCCTGTGTCCCTGTACCCCGTTCCCTATATTCTGTTCCCATTCCACCCCCTTTCCCATTAGCAAACATGATTCCAGTTTCGCTTCCTACTTCCTGTTTGACCCCAGTTTATATAGTGATATTCTCAGCTATACCTTAACCAATCATTTTACTGAAATTTAACTAACCAATACTAACCACCTCGTTAAACTAGTAACACCCAGGGAAACTGAGTCCCATGCCCTCTGCATGCAAACCATTGAAAAAAACAAGAAAAAAAAAAGAACTCTCCTCACTTCATCACAGCACCCCTGGAGGTAAAACACCCCGGTGCTGAGCTCCACCGAGCCTGAGGCCTGAGTGTGAGCCGAATGAGGAACTGTGCCGGGGGCTGCAGCCCCAGGAAGCCCATGATGCACTCGGCCCCTTTCTTTCCATCAGATGGTTTCTCTGCAATCTCGAGCCAAATCTACCATGGTCAGAGTAAAGCCAGCTCCCTGCAATGCCCAGCAAACCACATCCCCTCCTGCAGCTGCTCAGCCCCCCTCCCATCACCTCCCAGCGCCACATGGGGGCTGCCCAGTCTGGGGGCCAGCTGGGAAAGGGGGAATCTCAGGAGATGTCAAGAGGTGTCCAGGACACCCTGACCTTTTCCCACAGGCCCATCTAGCCTCCGTCTAGCAGCTCAGAGCAGAGGAGGGCTCCCCCCACACACAGTGCCCACCACAGAGCAACCCTCTCCCATGGAGCAGGGCAGAGGTTCCTTCCAGACCTGGCTGGGCCCAGCACTCGTCTTGGAGCATGAGGGTGGAGGGACCTGGCCAACCACCTTCTCAGGTAGTGTCGCTGTAGATGCTGTTCGTAGCCAAATAGCGTGAGACAGAGACTGAACAGAGGGGTGGGAGGTTGTGGTTTCCGGCCCCCGTAATCGGACAGGGGAGGGATAAATTTAGAGCCTAAGTTGCTAAAGCAGTAGCCGAAAAATCCATGAAAAGGGGAAGTGTGTCCAGAGCCGGCCCCCCTTGCTGTTTCTGCTACTGCCAGTGAAACTCAGCGTAAACCTGAAGCCACATCAGTGACTGTGTAATATACCCTGGTTTTGGGACGGGAGTGGGGTCTAGTGGTTAGAGCAGGAGGGCCCCTCCCACCATAGGCGCTGACTTCTACTGGTGCCGTTAGGTGCTCGACCCCTGTCTGCCCATGGCCCCACCCCGACTCCACCTCTACCCCACCCCCATTTCAACCGCTTCCCCAAAGTCCCTGCACCAACTCCGACCCCTCTCTGCCCCTATTCTGACTCCTTCCCTAAATCCCTGCCCCAGCCCCACCTCTTATCCGCCTCCTCCCCTGAGCATGCCACATTCCTGCTCCTCCCCCCTCTCTCCCAGAGCTTGCTACAGCTGTTTGGCGGTGGCAAGCGCTGGGAAGTAGGCAGAGGAGCTGGGATGCAGCGCGCTCAGGGGAGGATGAGGAGCTGGGGTGGGGTGGGGAGCTAGGCTGCCGGTGGGTGCAGAGCACCCACTAATTTTTCCCCATGGAGAAGGTGCCTGTCATAAATATAAAGGGAAGGGTAACAGCCTTTATGTATGCAGTAATACAAGATCCCTCTTGGCCAGGGGTACAGAATCACTTACCTTTAAGGGGTTAATCAATTCAATTAATCTAGTCGGCACCTGACTAGAAGGATGGATAGGGAAGGAAGATACTTTCAAATGGGGTGGGGGGGAGGGGAAGCTTTGTTTGTTCTCTTGTGTGTGTGTGTTCGCTCTTGAGACAAAGAGTGGGACCAAGCAGGTAACCCAGCTCCTACTGAAACGGTACATCTAAAATTAGAGAAATTGTAAGTAAAGGCAAAGAAATGCGTTAGATTATCTTTTGTTTTAGCTTGTGAATTTTCCCTATGCCAAGAGGGAGGTTTATTCCTGTTTTGTAACTTTGAAGTTGAGCCTAGAGGGGAATCCTCTGTGTTTTATATCTTTTTAGTACCCTGTAAAATTACCTTCTATCCTGATTTTACAGAGGTGCTTCTTTTACTTTTTATTTTATTTTTCTTTATAATAAAGTTCTTTTAAGAACCCGATTGGTTTTTAGTGTCCCAAAAACCCAAGGATCTGGTCTGTGCTCACTTTGTTAACCTATCCGTTTGTATATTATTCTCAAGCCTCCCCCCCAGGGAAAGGGGGTGAAGGGGATTGTGGGGATATTTTGGGGGGGGGGATAGGGCTCCGAGTGGCCCCTCCCTGAATGTTTGTTTAAATCACTTGTTGGTGGCAGCAATACTGTCCAAGGACAAGGAAAGGAATTTGTGCCTTGGGGAAGTTTTAATCCTAAATTGGTAGAAATAATTTTAGGGGGTCTTTCATGTGGCTCCCCACATCTGTACCCCAGAGTTCAGAGTGGGGAGAGAACCCTGAC
>NC_048313.1:29016038-29067651 GCF_013100865.1 Trachemys scripta elegans
CCCACAAATATTGAGGCCCCCCCACAAGGAAGGACACTTTTGAAAACTGCGACGTGCTCCCATCACACAGAGTCTGTGGCCACGCCAGGAGCTGGCCCAGATCTCCTGGGTCCCAGCCCAGCGCTGTGTCCACCAAGGCACTGCTTCTCCTGCAGCCCCTGCCCCATTCATCTCTCCCTGGGGCGGGGCCTGGAGAACAGAGGGGATGGGATCACGGGATTAAATAGCGACTCATGGTTCCTACGCACAAGGGGCAGCGTTAAAGTCGCCTCCCTGCCCTGAGTCTCCAGGGGCTGCTGCTCCTTCCTGGCTGGGGAACCCCCCAGTGACTCCGTCCCCGCTCCCCGGCCGGGAGTCCCCTCTGCGGGGTCAGGGCTCAGGGCAGAGCCTGGCTCTGAGCGTCCCATTGGCACCGAGCCCCCGTGAGGGTCTGGCTGGGGGTGGGGCTGGGAACGGGGACGCCGAGCTGGGCCCCTCACCTCTCACCACCAGCTCCACGGGGTCGCTGGGGTACGACACGGTGAACGGCTCCAATCTGCTGTGATAAGAGCAGCTGTAGCTCCTGCCATCCTCCCAGCTCACATTGCTGATGGGAAACACAACCTCAAACTCGTCCGAATCCACAGGTGGGAAATGGCGTCGCTCTTTATTCAGCACGAACCGCATGCCCCGGTGCTGCCCCCGACACCAGACGCTCACGGCTCCCCCCAGGGAGACCCCCCCGCTGGGTCTTAGGTAGATGCTGGGTTTGGGGTAGCTGGGCTCTGCAGTGGGAAGCAGACAGGCCGTGAGACGCAGGCCCCGTCACTCAGTCCTGGGGCCCATCCTCACCACATGGCATCAGTGGCGGGTCAGACCCGGTGGCCCTGGGGACGGGCTCCTGGATGTCTTTCCACAGGGGCCAGTTTCCTCTGAGCGCTGGGCTAACAGCATGAGACACGGAGCAACCCTAGTCCCTGGGGGCCCAGAACTCTGCTCCCTAGCGGGTGACAGGCCAGTCCAGTCTCCAGGGTCCATTCACTCCCTGGCTTCTCTGCTGGGAGGGGGCTGGGAGCCAGGACTCCTGGGTTCTGTCCCTGGCTCTGGGGGGGAGTGGGAGGTAGTGGTTAGAGCAGGGGAGGGGCTGGCTTGGGGCCAGGATTCCTGGGTTCTGTCCCTGGCTCTGGGAGGGGAGTGAGGTCTAGTGGGGAGAGCAGGGAGGATGGGGCCAGGACTCCTGGGTTCTGTGCACAGCACCACCACTGACTTGTAGGGGACTGTGCAAGTCTCTACTATACACTGAGGTTTATAACTTTCAGCTCCGCCCATCACCCCCTAACTGATGTGTGGCTTGGGAAAGGCCCCCCCTGCTCTGCAGCTCCCCCCGGGGGCAGGGATCCCCCCTCCCTCAGCCCTGAGTCTCCAGTTGCTGCTTCTCCCCACTGGCTGGAGAACCCCCCAGTGACTCCATCCCTGCTCCCCGGCCAGGCGTCCCCTCTGCTGGGGTCAGGGCTCAGGGCAGAGCCTGGCTCTGAGCGACCCATTGTGCAGAGAACTCCTGAGGGTCTGGCTGGGTCTGGGTCTGGGTCTGGGTCTGGGAGCCGAGCCCCTGAGCCGGGCCCCTCACCTCCTACAATGATCCTGACGGGGTCACTGGGATGCAATGTGCGATTCTGTTCTGCTATGGAGCGATAGTCGCAGGTGTAGCTCCCTCCATCTTCCCGGCTGACACTGGCGATGGGAAATTCAGCCACGGTCCCATCAGGCACTGTCTGCGCCTGCCGGTTTGGGTGTCCAGCTTTACGCAGAAAGAACTCCATGCCCGGGTACAAACCCGCACAGCGGATGGTGACGTTTCCCCCGAGCGCCACCACCCTGCTGGGGCTCACCCAGATCGGGGGTTTGGGATATTCTCGCCCTGCTTTCAACAAGAGACAGGAGTTAAACAGGGGAGACACAGCCCCCACCTCCCGCCACGTCAATTCAGTCCATCCGTCATTCGGCCTTGCGGGGGCTCATTGAATCAGGACATTGAACCAGGGGACAGTTCCTCTCTGCTTCGTCAAACCCCGGGAGCCAGATTCGACTCCAAGTTACTCCCTGGTGGGGGGGTTGGGGGGGCACAAAAGAACGGGGCCGGGTCTGAGCTCACAGGGGGAGTTTTGGGGAAGGTTCAGGGCTCAGTTTCTCTTCCTCCACCGGATCCCGGACCCTTTCTGATGTTAATATCCTCCTCACAGACTGATACTCACCTCCCAACACCCAGCTGTGCACGGCCAGAAAGCAGCCTGAAAAGGAAATTGGTGTTAGGGACCAGATCCCAGAGCACCTGGATCCTACACCCTGGTCCCACATCCCCCCATGGACACAAGCCCTGGTCTCAGATCCCACCTTATGGGCACACGCCCTGGCTGTCTCCGATACTCACCGAGGAGGAGGACGGTGAGAGCAGACGCCATGATGGGGCAGTGGGGACCCCTCAGGGCTGCCACTAGCACCCCAGTGCCAAGCTCCACCCAGCCTGAGGCCCAAGTGCGAGCAGAATGAAGAACTGCGCTGGGGGCTGCAGCCCCAGGAAGCCCGTGATGCACTCGGCACCTTTCCGCCCCATCAGATGGTTTCTCTGCAATCTCCAGCAAAATCTACTGTGGTCAGAGCAAAGCCAGCTCCCTGCAACGCCCAGCAAACCACATCTCCTCCTGCAGCTGCCCAGCCCCCTCCCCATCACCTCCGAGCCCCACATGGGAGCTGCCCAGTCCGGGGACTAGCTGGGAATGAGGCAATCTCAGGAGGCCTCAAGAGGTGCCCAGGCTGCCCTGACTTTTTCCAAAAGGCCCATCTAGGCTCCCTGGAGAAGCAGCTCAGAGTAGAGGAGGGCTCTTTCTCCTCCCCGCTCCCTAAAGTAGCATCCCTCTCCCATGAAGTGGGACAGAGATTCCTTCCTGACATGGCTGGGCCCAGTGCCTGCCCTGGAGCATGAGGGTGGAGGGACCTGGCCAACCTTCTTCCCAGGTAGTGTTGCTGCAGAATCTATTTTTAGCCAAGTGACGTGGCACAGAGACAGGACTAGGGCCTGGGAGAGTGGTGGTTTCTGGCCCCCATGAGGGTGCGAGAAATGGGTAAATTTAGATCCTGAGTTGTTAAAGGAACAGCCGTAAAATCCACGAAAGGGGAAGTCTGCCCAGAGCCGGCGCTCACTTCCTGTTTCTGCTATTGCCAGTGAAACTCTGTAAACCTGATGCCCGGCATCTACCCTGTTTATATACCCCAGTTCCCGGAGGGGAATGGGGTCTACTGATTGTTGGGGGGGGGCCTGGAGCCAGGACTCCTGGGTTCTCTCCTAGCTCTGATTGGGGCCCCGGGGGTGGGGTCTAGTGGTTAGAGAAAAGGACACAGTTTAGAGCCAGCCCCCTAGAGGTGAAAGGCCCCGTGTCCCTTCCCCAGCCCATCGGGTTTGCGCAGCACAGGGCCCGGGGCAGAGCTCACAGGGGTCAACGGCTGAGCCAAGTTCCCCCCTCCCTCAGCCCAGAACCTGCAGCGGCTGCTGCTCTCCCGTGGCTGGGGAACCTCCAGTGACTCCTTCCCGGTCCCCTTGCAGGCTTCCCCTCTGCTGGGCCCAGGGCTCAGGGCAGACCCTGGCTCTGAGTGTCCCACTGGGGCCAGGACCCCCTGAAGGCCCAGCTGGGTGTGGGGCTGGGAGTGGGGACGGGCAGGTCCCATTTGGTGCTGTATTGGCAGCTGTAGATCCCTGTGTCTCTCCAGCTCGTGTTGAGGATGGGAAACTCAGCCACGTCCCCCACGTTAAGTCCATCGAGCGCCGTGCAGCCGGGTCTCCAACTTTACTCAGAAGGACCCTCGCTCCGTGACACCGACACTCACACCGGATGGTCACGGCTCTCCCACTGGGGTGCAGGGAGATGTTGGGTTTGGGCTCTGCAGGCAGAAGGAGACAGGCTGGTCACTGCGCCCTGTCCACACAGCCTGGCCCCAGTGACGAGGCCAATACAGGGGCCTGCAGGGAGTGTCTCCTGGATGCTTTTCCCCTAAATCCAAGATCAAGAGAGCTGGGCTAGTGACACAAGAGACACGGGGCCCCCCCACCCCTCAGCATGGGAACGGCGCGGATATATCTGCAAGGGGCCCATGGAGGGGTGGCTGGGGCAGGGCAAGGAGAGGCCGAGGGGACCTAGAGGCCAATTGCATTTTATCTCCATCAGCTGGGGAAGGAGAATCAGAGTTTGCTGGTGTAGTAGGAAGTACTGGGTAGAGTCACACTGGGAACTATTGCTGAGCTCGCCTGAATTAAAATTCTCCTTTGAACAATCTTCATTTAAATGACACAAGCACAGAAACAGTTTCCTTCCCTTGCCAAAGCTGTTGTTAAACTTTCCCTTGATTTTGTAGAACTTTGTTTAACACAGAATTGTTCTGTATTGGCTTTATTATTATTATTATTATTTTGGTCTCTTCTGTTGCCTGATTGTGCACGTCCGGTTCCCGATGAGGTGTGTGGTTACCGGTCAGTTAGTAACTCGGAGGTTCTACTGTACCATCATCAGAATGAATTGTTCCCCATCAAGTCAGTTTTACGTTCGTGCAATCCCAGAATGTAGAGTTAGAAAGTAAAGTGAACTAGACCAGAACCCCACGGCTCTAGGTTCCCTTCGCGGTTTCTCTGTTTTCAGCCTCTGTACATCCCGACTTTGCAGGCAAATTTCTTAGGATGGTTCATTCTGTGACATCTTTGTTTGCTGTTCTGAGCAGAGTGACCAGATGTCCCGATTTTATAGTGACCAGATGTCCCGATATTTCTGTTGCTGCACCTGAAGGTGCTGTGCGGTCCTGCAGACGTTTTGTCCGCACTATTTGCTTTACTTTCGCTACAGCTCACTTCCTCCTCATTTCTCCAGCCCCTTTCTCTTTGCTCACAGCTGGTTTCTGTCACATTTCATTCGTGCTTTACTTCTCCTGCAGTTTTCTAACAATTGGTTAGGTAACGTAGAGACTCTTTTTTCTTCATGTTTCACTGCCTGGTTCTTCCTCTAACTTTCCCCCTCATACCTCTGTCTTTCCTCTGTCTGCCTCCTCCTGTTCCTGCCATCTCTGTGCCTTCTCAACGGGACTTTCTCCCTGCCAGCTCTCTGCCTGCTGCCCTTCGATGACACAGCTCGGCCACCGGGTCCTTATCCACTGGCTCCCGCTCGCTGGGTCCCTGCATTGCTGGTGCAGGTTTCTACCTCGCTGGCTGCTGGTGTCTCTCTCCCGGTATCTGGGCCCCACATACCCATAGTAACACCAGCCATTCTCCCCACCCAGCCCCAGCCCTTTGTGGCTCCCCCAAGGAAGCGGCTCCTTGGGCAGAATGAGCCTGTTTAACTGGCCAAGGGGGCCCCCTCCCCTGCCCCCGGGCCAGCTAGAACCCTGAGCCCCACCGCTGCCACCAGAGCAACCCCAGTCCGGCCCCAGTCCCGGGTGAGCCCCACCAGCCAACTGACCTGAGCCCCAGCCATGCTATGCCGAGCGACCCCAGCCCTGTGCTAGGCCTGAGCAGCCCCCAGCCCCCGACACCAGCCCAGCGTCCCTCGGCAGCAGCTCCATATTATACCAGTCACCTGTGCTGTCTCCGCTCCGCAGCCGGGCGTCCCTCTGCTGGGCCCAGAGCTCAGGACACAGCCTGGCTCTGAGCATCCCATCAGCATGGAGCCCCCGTGAGGGTCTGGCTGGGGGTGGGGCTGGGAGCGGGGACGTCGAGCCGGGCCCCTCACCTGCTACCACCAGCTCCACAGCATGAGACACGGAGCAACCCCAGGCCCTGGGGGCCCAGAGCTCTGCTCCATAGCGGGTGACAGGCCAGTCCAGTCTCCAGGGTCCATTGACTCCCTGGCTTCCCTGCTGGGAGGGGACTGGGAGCCAGGAGTCCTGGGTTCTGTCCCTGTCTCGGGGGGGGGGGGCATGGGAGGTAGTGGTTAGAGCAGAGGAGGGGCTGGCTTGGGGCCAAGGCTCCTGGGTTCTGTCCCTGCCTTTGGGAGGGAAGTGGGGTCTAGTGGGGAGAGCAGGGAGGATGGGGGCCAGGACTCCTGGGTTCTGTGCACAGCACCAACCCTGACTTGCAGGAGACTGTGCAAGTCTCTACTATACACTGAGGTTTAAAACCTTCAGCTCCGCCCATCACCCCTAACTGATGTATTGCCTGGGAAAGGCCCCCCTGCTCTGCAGCTCCCCCTAGGGGCAGGGATCCCCCCTCCCTCAGCACTGAATCTCCAGTCACTGCTTCTACCCCCTGGCTGAGGAACCCTCCAGTGACTCTATCCCCGCTCCCTGGCCGGGCGTCCCCTCTGCTGGGCCCAGGGCTCAGGGCAGAGCCTGGCTCTGAGCGTCATGCAGACCCACTGTGGGGTTGGCTGGGTGTGGGGCTGGGAGCCGGGACACTGAGCTGGGCCCCTCCCTCACCTCCTACAATGATTTCGACAGAGTCACTGGGATACGACCAGCGATTCTGTTCCGCTATGGAGCGATAGTCGCAGGTGTAGCTCCCTCCATCTTCCCGGCTGACATTGGCGATGGGAAATTCAGCCACGGTCCCATCAGGCACCGTCCGCACCTGCAGGTTCGGGTGTCCAGCTTTACGCAGAAAGAACTCCATGCCCGGGTACCGACCCGCACAGCGGATGGTGACGTTTCCCCCTAGCGCCACCACCCTGCTGGGGCTCACCCAGACGGTGGGTTTGAGAAATTCACGCCCTGCTTTCAACAAGAGACAGGAGTTAAACAGGGGAGACACAGCCCCCGCCTCCCCCCGCCTCAATTCAGTCCATCTGTCATTCGGCCTTGGGGGGGCTCATTGAATCAGGACATTGAACCAGGGGATGGTTCCTGGCTGCTTCATCAGACCAAGGGAGCCAGATTCGGCTCCTAATTACTCCATGGTGTGGGGGGTGGGCACAGAGGAATGAGGCCGGGTCTGAGCTCACAGGGGGAGTTTGGGTTGAGTTTTGGGAAAGGTTCAGGGCTCAGTTTCTCTTCCTCCCCCCGATCCCAGCCCCTTCCTGATGTTAATATCCTCCTCACAGACTGATACTCACCTCCCAACTCCCAGCTGTGCCCGGCCAGAGAGCAGCCTGAAAAGGAAATTGCTGTTAGGGACCAGATTCCAGAGCACCTGGATCCTACACTCTGGTCCCACATCCCCCCCATGGACACAAGCCCTGGTCTCAGATCCCACCTTATGGGCACACGCCCTGGCTGTCTCCGATACTCACCGAGGAGGAGGACGGTGAGAGCAGATGCCATGATGGGGCAGTGGGGGCCCCTCAGCACTGCCACTAACACCCCGGTGCTGAGCTCCACCCAGCCTGAGGCCCCAGTTCGAGCGGAATGAGGTACTGCGATGGGGGCTGCAACCCCAGGAAGCCTGTGATGCGCTCGGCCCCTTTCTTCCCCACCAGATGGTTTCTCTGCAATCTCCAGCCCAAATCTACTGTGGTCAGAGCAAAGCCAGATCCCTGCAACACCCAGCAAACCACATCCCCTCCTGCAGCTGCCCAGCCCCCTCCCCATCACCTCCGAGTCCCACATGGGAGCTGCCCAGTCCAGGGACTAGCTGGGAATGAGGCAATCTCAGGAGGCCTCAAGAGGTACCCAGCTGCCCTGACCTTTTCCAACAGGCCCGTCTAGCCTCCCTGGAGCAGCAGCTCAGAGTAGAGGATGGCTCTCTCTCCTCCCCACTCCCTAATGTAGCGTCCCTCTCCCATGAAGTGGGACAGAGATTCCTTCCTGACTCAGTTGGGCCCAGCGCCAGCCCTGGAGCATGTGGGTGGAGGGACCTGGCCAACCTTCTTCCCAGGTAGTGTTGCTGCAGAATCTATTTTTAGCCAAGTGACGTGGCACAGAGACAGGACTGGGGCCTGGGAGAGTGGTGGTTTCTGGCCCCCGTGAGGGTGCGAGAAATGGGTAAATTTAGATCCTGAGTTGTTAAAGGAACAGCCGTAAAATCCGCGAAAGAGGAAGTCTGCGCAGAGCCGGCGCTCACTTCCTGTTTCTGCTACTGCCAGTGAAACTCTGTAAACCTGATGCCCGGCACCTACCCTGTTTATATACTCCAGTTCTCGGAGGGGAATGGGGTCTACTGATTGTTGGGGGGGGGGTCCTGGAGCCAGGACTCCTGGGTTCTCTCCTAGCTCGGATTGGGGCCCCTGGGGTGGGGTCTAGTGCTTAGAGAAAAGGACACAGTTTAGAGCCAGCCCCTAGAGGTAAAAGGCCCCGTATCCCTTCCCCAGCCCATGCCCGGGGCCGTGGGACTGCGCATCTCAGGGCCCGGGGCAGAGATCACAGGGGTCGATGGCTGAGCCAAGTTCCCTCCTCCCTAAGCCCAGAACCTCCAGCGGCTGCTGCTCTCCCTTGGCTGGAGAACCTCCAGTGACTCCTTCCCGGTCCCCTTGCAGGCTTCCCCTCTGCTGGGCCCAGGGCTCAGGGCAGAGCCTGGCTCTGAGCGTCCCACTGGGGCCAGGAGCCCCTGAGGGCCCAGCTGGGTGTGGGGCTGGGAGCGGGGACGGGCAGGTCCCATTTGGTTCTATATTGGCAGCTGTAGATCCCTGTGTCTCTCCAGCTCATGTTGAGGATGGGAAACTCAGCCACGTCCCCTGCGTTAGGTCCATCGAGCGCCGTGCAGCCGGGTCTCCAACTTTACTCAGAAGGACCCTCGCTCCGTGACACCCACACTCACACCGGACGGTCACGGCTCTCCCACTGGGGTGCAGGGAGATGCTGGGTTTGGGCTCTGCAGGCAGAAGGAGACAGGCTGGTCACTGCGCCCTGTCCACACAGCCCGGCCCCAGTGAAAAGGCTGATACAGGGGCCTGCAGGGAGAGTTTCCTGGATGCTTTTCCCCTGAATCCAAGACGGAGAGAGCTGGGCTAGTGACACAAGAGACACGGGGTCCCCCACCCCTCAGCAGGGCAACGGCGCGGATCCATCTGCAAGGAGCCCATGGAGGGGTGGCTGGGGCCGGGCAAGGAGAGGCCGAGGGGACCTAGAGGCCAATTGCGTTTTATCTCCATCAGCTGGGGAAGGAGAAATCAGAGTTCGCTGGTGTAGCAGGAACTGCTGCGTAAGGTCACACTGGGAACTATTGCTGACCTCGCCTGAATTAAAATTCTCCTTTGAACAATCTTCATTTCAATGACACAAGCACAGAAACAGTTTCCTTCCCTTGTCAAAGCTGTTTTTAAACTTTCCCTTGATTTTGTAGAACTTTGTTTAACACAGAATTGTTCTGTATTGGCTTTATTATTATTATTATTATTTTGGTCTCTTCTGTTGCCTGATTGTGCACTTCCGGTTCCCGATGAGGTGTGTGGTTACCGGTCAGTTAGTAACTCTGAGCTTCTACTGTACCATCATCAGAATGAATTGTTCCCTATCAAGTCAGTTTTACATTCATGCAATCCCAGAATCTAGAGTTAGAAAGTAAAGTGAACTAGACCAGAACCCCACGGCTCTAGGTTCCCTTCGCGGTTTCTCTGTTTTCAGCCTCTGTACATCCCGACTTCGCAGGCAAATTTCTTAAGCTGGTTCATTCTGTCTTGAGCCATCCTCTTGTGGCATCTTTGTTTGCTGTTCTGAGCAGAGTGACCAGATGTCCCGATTTTACAGGGACAGTCCCGATATTTCTGTTGCTGCACCTGAAGGTGCTGTGCGGTCCTGTGGACGTTTTGTCCGCACTATTTGCTTTACTTTCGCTACAGCTCACTTCCTGCTCATTTCTCCAGCCCGTTTCTCTTTGCTCACAGCTGGTTTCTGTCATGTTTCATTTGTGTTTTACGTCTCCTGAGTTTTCTAACAATTGCTTAGGTGACTTAGAGACTCTTTTTTCTTCATGTTTCACTGCCCGGTTCTTCCTTTAACTTTCCCCCTTGTGCCTCTGTCTTTCCTCTGTCTGCCTCCTCCTGTTCCTGCCATCTCTGTCCCTTCTCAACGGGACTGTCTCCCTCCCAGCTCTCTGTCTGGCCCCTTCGATGACACAGCTCGGCCACTGGGACCTTATCCACTGGCTCCCCGCTCGCTGGGGCCCTTAATTTCTGGTGCATGTTCCTACCTCGCTGGCTGCTGGTGTCTCTCTTGCAGCGCTGGGCAGCCTCCCTCCAAACTCTATCAGACATTTCCACCGGGAGGGTGCGGGGTGCGCGGGGATGTGGAGGAGGAAGGGGTGGGGGGAAGGGGAGCTGCTCTCCCCTGCTGTTTTCTTTCTCCTACCAGAAAAAAAATACCATCCTGGTCTCGAGCTCCCCCCACCTCCGCTGCCCGGGAATCCTTGGGGGTCTCCCCACAGCTGTTGTTTCCAGGCTGCTTCTGAGCAGCCAACGTGTGCAGCTCCCACGGCTCTTTAACCCGACAGCCCCCAGCCCCGGTGGGCATCACACAGCCAGCCCTGGAATGCAGGCACAGGCTGGGGGCGGGGCCGGCTGGGCAGCCCCTGGGCCCGACTCCTCTGTATGTCACCAGACCTGGGGCAACTGGGGGAGCATCCCCCGTGGAAAGGCCCCTGCTTTGCAGCTCCCCTGGGGGCAGGGATCCCCCCTCCCTCGGCCCCAAATCTCCAGCGGCTGCTGCTCCCCCAGGCTGGGAACCCTCAGTGACTCCGTCCCCAGTCACAGGCTGGACTCCCCCTCTGCTGAGCCCCAGGGCTCAGGGCAGAGCCTGGCGCTGAACGTACCATCAGTGCAGAGACTGACTGGGGGTGGGGCGGGGAGCGGGGACACCGAGCCGGGCCCCTCACCTGCTACCAGCAGCTCCACGGAGTCGCTGGGGTGCGACCAGACGGGCGGGTCCAATTGGGTGCTGTATTGGCAGCGGGAGCTTCCTCAGGTTCTCTGGTTCACATTGCAGATGGGAAACTCAGCGACGTCCCCAGCGGGGTCCGTTTCCTACAGCGCATTCGGGTTCCCATCTTTGTACAGAAGGAACCTCATGTTCTGGTGCCGACCCCAACACCAGATGGTCACAGCTCCCCCCAGGGTCACCCACCTGCTGGGACGCCAGGAGATGGAGGTGTTTGGGGAAGCTGAGCTCTGCAGTGAGAAGGAGACAGGCCGTGAGACAGACCCCGGCACAGTCACTGCATCCCGTCCTTACTGCACGGCCCCAGAGACGGGGTCCCTGGGAGAAAACCAGCCAGAGGAATCTCTCCGAGATCCCAGAGATTCCTGGGAGCTACGCCCGAAACTTCCAAGAACCTAAATCCAGAGCACCCCTCTGTACCCATCTATCTACTTAATGGGTCCCCCAGCCCAGTGTCCCCCTCCCCATCCCTGCCCCATGGGATCAGACCTCTGGGCACATCCAGCCAGTATCGTCCCCCCACCCCCCGGATCAGACCCACAGGCCCTCACAGCCGCTGTCTCGTACCCAGCAGCCACTAGTAGCTGCTGCGTCTCTGGCAGGGGCTGGAAACCCACCGCTCTCGGTCTGGTGGCACCGGATTGGGCCAGATTGTGTCTGGTACAATGCCCAGCTCCTCCCCAGCACTTCGCACCCGCAGATCTCACAGCGCTTCACAGAAGGGGGAAGGGCATCAGCCCCATTTTACAGGGGGGAAACTGAGGCAAAGAGGGGGGCAGGGACTCGGCCAAGGTCCCCCAGGAAATGACAGCCATACCAGGAATGGCAGCCAGCTCTCCTGAGTCCCAGTCCCAGCGCTCTCCCCACTAGGCCACACGGCCACCCAGGCAGTGTCAGCCTGGCTCAGGGCCTTAGAGGATTGGCCGGCTAGTGGCTACAGCAAAGGACTGAGATCTGGGATAATATCCCCAGCTCCGGGAGGAGAGTGGGGTCCTGTGGGTTAGAATGAAGGGGGCTGGGAGCCAGGACTAGGGGAGGGAGGTCTAGTAGGTTACAGCAGGGGATGCTGGATGCCAGGACTCCTGGGTTCTCTCCCTGGCTCTGGGAGGAGAGTGGGGCCTAGTGATTAGAGCAGGGGGTGGGGGTTGGGATCAGAGGTGCTGGGTGCTGCACAAACATGCAGTGAGAAACAGCCCCGGCCCTAAACCAGAGCCCTGAGTATAAACAGACTCTGCAGGCACCTCAGTGCAGCTACAAGAAACCCATGGGCCGGGCTCTGATCTCAGCCCCATGGGGTCAATCCGGAGTCAGCCCTGACTGCACTGGGGGCAGGTCCGGGTTCTGATCTCAGCCCCGTGGGGGTTAATCCGGAGTCAGCCCTGACTGCACTGGGGGCAGGGCCGGGTTCTGATCTCAGCCCCCCGGGGTCAATGCAAGGAGGTTGAACTGAGTTTTCGGGTGAAGGCTCAGGGCTCAGCTCCTCTTTTCCTCTCTCCCGTCCCTTCTCCAACCCCCATCCTTTACTCACACTCCGCTCCACCCGGCCAGCCAGAAGTTTGGAAAGGAGATGGATTGTTACGGACCAGATCCTAGAATGACTGGGTCCTACACCCTGGTATCAGATCAGCCAGACCCCCCCCCCCCCATGGGCACACACCCTGGTCTCAGATCCCCCATTATGGGCACATGCCTTGGCTGTCTCCGATACTCACCGAGGAGGAGGATGGTGAGAGCAGACGCCATGACGGGGCAGTGGGGACCCCTCACCGCTGCCACCAACGCCCTAGAACCCAGCTCCACCCGCCTGAGGCCCGAGTGCGAGGGGAATGAGGAACTGCAGGACTCAGCAGACTGGGTCAAACAGCACTTCCAAGCTGCCACACTTATGTCCCAGGTTCCGCACGTCCCTATCCCCACTTTCCCGTGACAGTTGTCCTGGTAGTAACCCACGTGATGAGCAAACCCCACAGGATTTTTGGGCGCTGCCAGGATCTGTAGCTTAGGTATGAGGAGTGTTGCTGCAGAGCTAATGGGGAAGCCAAAAAACACCCTCAACGGGGAGAGAGAGAGAGAGAGAGAGAGAGAAGCAACCAGCTTAACCACAAAAGTTATTTATTGCCAGATGTTGTGAGAGGCTACCGGTGTGGTGCTTCTGCTTTCTCCTGTTGATATCACTCCGCTGCGTGCATGTGTTCCCTCTGTGTGCTGCCCCAGCTCTGCAGATAGCTGACACAGCAAACCCGACGAGAACCCCCAATAACCACAGAGTCTAGGAAGGTACAAAGGCACCTCGGCCAGGTTTATTGCGACCCTGACACAATTTCAGTTCCCCGTAGATTACTTAGTCTACCGGGCATACTGCTAGAAAGTGCCGCTTGGCAATGGACTCAGCTCAGTGGCGGGACTTTCCACTGCCCCCTCAGCCGGACAAAGACACCACCCCAGGGATACATTTTTATACACAGGTACAAACAAGTTACACATCACTCCTGACGTATTGAGGTGCAACCCCTCTACGTAGCAAGGTACAACCCCTCTATGCAGTAAGGTGCCGCCTCTCACCTTGTACCTGTTGGTTCGATCAAAACAACTCTATCCATCATTTTACCCTTTTGCCCCTGTCATTGGGATGGGTCGGCCTGTTCCAGTATAGTGTGTCTTGGTACCATGTTTATACTGTAACTATGCAACATCAGCCCTTTCCTTGCCAGCTTCTGTGAGCAGGACCTGCCTCTTGCTCACAGCTTAACTTTGCTTTTATGCTAGTAAAGTCTTGACCATTACTTTAGTTCAAGCCTCAGGGCCTTTACTTACTACACCAGATAATAACCTGTCATGGACTCACAGATGGTGCCCACTCTTGGCCCCGTGCGGTCCGTGGGGGGTGCCCCTTTCAGTGTGACAGCCGTTCTTGGGGGTCCACTCTCTTGCGGGGGTTAAGCCCCTCCACCTCCTGGGATGGCACCTCTCTGAGCCTTAGCACGTCTGTCTCTTGCCGTGGGCCCCCTCAGGGAGTCCCCTCGCTCTGGATCTCCCAGGCCTCCACTCCTAGAGGGAATAATGCAACCCTGTTCTCTAGACCGGAGCCACTCTCAGCCAGTGTAAAACAGGAGGGTTATTGAGAGTTGAACCCAGCCCAGGAAACTCTCAGGGCCTCAGGCCTGGCCTCCCTCAGCCCAGCACATCCCAGGCTCTCTGCATCCAAGTGGGCTCTGCCTGCTCCCCCTCTCCAGCCCAGAGCCCCCCTGCTTCCCAGATGGACATCTGATATCACTGGTCCCAAGTCCCGCCTCTGTCCATGTCTTCTCTCCAGGTAAACAGGGTCGTAAACAAGGTCATCTGGGCCGCCTCTCCTCTCTGCCCCCCTCTGGCCTCTCTGGTTGGAACCAGCTGGTTAGGTCACTGGGGTCCTCTTGTCGCAGCCTATTGTCCTCCCACTGTCCAGAACCGGCTGCGACTCCTGAGCTGGGTCGTCAGGCGTCAGGTCTCCAGTCGCTGGGGTATCCATCATCCAGGCCTTTGGCTGGGGTCCCAAGTTCCCTCTCCGATCTGGAAAAACAAGGAAAACACAAGAAAATCCCCCACTTCCTCACATCACCATAGGGGAGCCAAACAAACAAAACAGTTATAATATTGATTATAAAAGGTTTAGAAAACTAGAACTGATCACACACGTCAGGGTCAGAAGGCTTCACCTAGAGAGAGAGAGAGAGAGAGCTGAGTTCTCACCACTCCGTGAAGCTTGAATCGATCGGGGGTCCCAGGTGGTGGTGGTAGCTGAGGGTCCGGAGTGCTGGAGACAGACAGAGCCCCCAGCACGATTAGTCAGGAGAAGATGACGTTCCAATGGAATGGATGCAGGTTTTGGATCCAGGCATCAGAGCACTGACTTGAGCGTGGGAAGGGGTTTGTGTAGGGCAAGAACAATGGTTCAGGGGAGACACTAGGTGTGTCTGTGGGTAAATTGATGGCTCAAGGGAGAAGACCAAAGTTGTTTTGTTCAGGCAACACAACAGGAGCTGATCATTCCTGGCCATGGACGGTGCTCCTTGGAGGGAGCTCAGAATGCAATTAGGGAGCTTTAGTATTTTGGATACCAATCAAGGATTTATTACTAGAATTGGTCTGATAACTGCTGAGCTGGGGGTGTACAGGCGTGGGCTCATTAACATCTGGAGCAGAGATCCCCCATCATGCACTGCTTCCCTGCTTTGCTGGTCCCAGAGTTCCCTGTGGTTCTTGCCTTGGAATCTCCGGTCTCCAGTCTGTAGCTGATGTAGATGCCTCCTTGTCCCATCTCCCATGCAGATGAGGCCAGGGGGAGTTTCCTTAATCCTGTCTCCCTTGTCCCAGGGGTTTCGGTGGATCTCCCACAACCTTTCCATTGGTTTTTGTAAGTCTGTCGTCTGATCGGCTTTGGTGCAAGCAGAGGCTGCGGGGGGCGGGCGGGGTCTTTCGTGAGTCAGACAGGCTGGGTACTGTGCCCTGGTTCCCCGAGAACACAGAGCTGATAGGGAACAGGGTGGAGGGACCTGGCCAACCTCCTTCGCAGGTAGCGTCACTGCAGATGCTGTTCTTAGCGCAGTGGTGTGAGACAGAGACGGGACAGAGGGGTGGGGGGGTTGTGGTTTCTGGTCCCCCATAATGGGATGGGGAGGGATAAATTTAGATCCTAAGTCGCTAAAGCAGCACCCGAAAAATGCATGAAAAGGGGAAGTGTGAGCAGAGCCGGCGCTCGCTTCCTGTTTCTGCTACTGCCAGTGAAACTCTGCGTAAACCTGATTCCCCGGCAGTGACCCTGTAATATCCATCACACGTTGTCTCTAATCTGCAGGTGAAATCTAGTGCGGTCAAAGTAAGCAGAGGGCTTTGCAAAATGAAAGAAACCCAGGGACTGTCAACCTTGCGAAGCATCATACAGCTCCCAGCTTGTCACCCTAAACCTACCCTGCAGCCTGGAGGAACGTGCATCTGGCTGAGAGCCAGGCGACCACGGGGTCTGGTCTTCTTCATGAACTAGGAGAAAATGCAGGCAGAAGCCCAGCTGCAGAGGGGGGTATCCAGTTTATTGCACTGAGTGCAGCATGTATGATTACCTGTCCCGTGGGCGGGGGGCGTATGTGTGCATTCGGTGCAAGGAGCTCCTGGCCCTCAGGGACCACGTATGGACTCTGGAGCAGGGCCGGCTTTAGGCCGATTCCACCGATTCCCCTGAATTGGGCCCCGGCCCTAAGAGGGCCCCGCGCAGCGTCCCTGCCTAAAGCAAAGCTCTGGGGCTCTCCGGGAAGCAGCAGCTGTTGCTGCTAGGCAACGAGAGACGCTGGCTGGGGGGGAGCTGAGGCAGAGGCAATGGGGACTGTTGCAGGTCAGGAGCGGGGAGGGGAGGAGAAGGCAGGTGTGCTTTGCAGCCTTCCCCTCCCCTCTCCCCCGGCACTCACCTGGAGGAGACACGGAGGGGGATTCCGGTCCAGTGGGAGACAGGAATCTCTGCAGTGTGGACCTCACTCACCTGAGCAGCTGCTGGGGCTTCGGTCGGTGAGAGTTTGACCCCGTGACTCCCCCTAGGTGTGTAATATTGGGTTGGTTTTGTGGTTTTCGGTGGTGTTGCTGTTTGAGGGTGAGTTTGTGCCTGCCTGTGTCTGTTTCAAAACTAAACTCGGGATCATGTAACCCAGGAAGAAAGCCCCGAGCCGGTACTTAGTGCTGTGAACTCCAGGTGAGAGAGAGAGGGAGGTTTGGAGGAGGAAATCAAATACATCAAGAGGGGAGAATGCGAAAGGTCTGCAACACGGCAGGCTGAGACTTTTATCTCTCCCTTCTCCCCCGAGAGAGGGGAAACTGAGGCACAGAGTGATCTGACTCCCCTCCCCAAATTATTTTGCAAAGGAGGGGGACGGGGGGCTCCTATCCAAACCAGTTCCCTTCCCATCAACTCTGCTTCCCCTGCTGCAAGACCACTGTAGGGGCTGAATATTTCCATTAAACTCTGGCTCCTTTGTTTGCCCTGCAACAATAAAATAGACCGGCTTGGGGGGGGAGGAATATTCCCCCCCCCCCAAAGCTGTGTGGACATTAAGTTTTTTTTGGAGGGGGGGCACAATAATATTCCGGATCGATCAAACACCCAGCTCAGCTTTCTAGCCATCCAGCAGCTCTAGGGCAGGGAAAGAAGGTGCTCTTGGTGCAGAGTGATCGCAAAACAGGGGTGAATTTAGCGAGGGGGGGGTCCGGTTGAAATCCCACCCAATGCAGCCACACAGAATCGCTGGCGGCACTAGGAGAGGCCAGGAGTGGAAGCAGGTGGCCCGGGGGTGGGGGGACATTTGCCCTCAGTCCTGGGCTCTGGGATGGACTAGACTGGGTGGGTGGTGGGTTCAGTCTAGTCTTCCAGCCTGTTGCTCTCGCTGGGGTTTGTGGTTTTCATCTGGCTCCACCGAAAAGATCAAACAAGCCCCGTAGAAAAGGGGGGTGAGAGAGGCGGGAAGGGGCTTGTAAGGGGTTAAAGTGACCCATCAATGAAAGAGTAAAACCAGAGTTTGACTGGGTTTCCCCCCAGCCACCACTCCTGCAAACACTGGGCAAGGGGCAGCCCCATCCCCCACCGAGGCTATGGTGAGGGGCAGCAGGGGAGGAAGGAAGCCACATGTGATGGCAGTCCCCTCCCACCCAGCACCCACCACCGCATCTCCCGCCCCCAAACTCTGTCCCAGAGCCTGCACCCACCCCTCCACACTCCCTCCCAGAGCCTGCACCCCTCCATCCATCCTGCACCCCACACTGTGCCCCAGCCCGGAGCCTGCACCCACTCCTCCACACTCCCTCCCAGAGCCTGCACCCCTCCATCCATCCTGCACCCCACACTGTGCCCCAGCCCGGAGCCTGCACCCAAACTCTGTCCCACTCAGCCTTGGGCAAAGCTCCCCTTGGCTGGCTCCCAGCCCCTCTCCAAGGATTGCAGCTGTCTGGAAGTGCCTGCCTTCCACACCTTCCTCATTCACACCTCATCCATTCAACAGGTCAATTGATTACAAAGTGGGGGGAAGAACTTATTCTACTTCTAGCAAAAAGACATTTTTCTTTTACCTTAATTATACTACCTTAGGGGCCAGCTATAACATTACCAAGGTTCAATACAAAGTCATATAAAAGTTATACAACAATGCATAATGCAGAGATTTATCTACAACTGCACTGATTGACTGCTGTGTGCAGTAACATAGTGACCCCTGGGTCTTTGAATGAGGCTTTATACTTGGGGGGGGGGCGAGCTGCGAGCGGGTGGGCAAGCGGCGGATGGGCAAAGAGGCAAGCAGTGAGCCAGCAGGGGTTCTAGGGGCGGGCATGGGGGTTTCTGGCAGGGGAGGGAGAAGGTGAAAGGAGGCAAGTAGTGGGTGGGCGACTGACTAGGAGGGACACAGCAAGCCACCGGAGGGCTAGGGGGTGAAGAGGGGTGTGATGGTGGGGCCGAGCGGGGAGGGGTCGGGTCCTATTTTACTGCTGTGATCTGGTCACCCTATGTCACCCCCCTCCCCAAACCTTCCTTTTCTTCCTTTTCGGCCCACAGCTGTTTCGGCGGGGCGGCGCTGGGGAAGCAGAGTTTGTTTCCGTGGGCCGGGAGGCGCTGGGGGGGGGGGGAGGAGGGCACAATTTTATATTAATAAGGAAATATTTTATAAATTTTAATAAAATAAACATTATTGAAGAAAATCAGTTTGTACAACTATCAAAACATGAATTATTTTCCTAATATGAAAGTGAAAATCAGCTAATTAATATATAATTTTGTTATTATTTATATAGTCATGGAAAGTAAATAATACATGGAAGAAATGAAAGGGTTCTTTTTAAGTGGCTTTTTTTTTAGTCATCCCTGCTGGGGCCCCGTCGAAACTGTTCGAATTGGGCCCCGCTCTTCCTAAAGCCGGCCCTGCCCCTGGGTTCACGCCATGGGGGTGGGTGGGGGGCGCTTCTGCACCCTGGGGGGTGTACCCGTCAGGCCCTTGCTCACGTTGATGGTGGCATACAGGACGGGCTCGGGGGCAGGGGCCGGGCCCCCCCGCTTGGCCTGCAGCACCTGGCCATCCAGCTCGGCGTAGGTGAGTCCCTCGGCGCCAGGGTCGGTCTCCTGGGAGAGGGGAGAGAGACACCGGAGTGTGTGTGTGTGTGTGTGTGTGTGTGTGCCAACACACACACCAGACAGTTCTGATCCCAGACACCAGGGGGCAGCGATGCCCAGGGCTGGCTCCAGGCACCAGCCCACCAAGCATGTGCTTGGGGCAGCGCCTGGAGGGGGGCGGCGCAGCGGGGCGCTCCAGTCCGAGAGTGGGGCCGTGACTGGGCTCGCCGCCCTCCCCGCAGCGCTCCGGTCGGGGAGAGCGGGGCCCCGTCCGGGCTCGCTGCCCTCCCCCCGGTGTTCCGGCCGGTCGGGGATTGCGGGCCCGCGGCCGGGCTTGGCACCCTCCCCTGCCGCGCTGGGGGGGTGGGAGAGGGGGGGGCAGCGGGTGGCTTTTTTGCCTAGGGCTTTTTTGCCTAGGGCGGCAAAAAAGCCAGAGCCGGCCCTGGCAGTGCCCCCCAAACCCCACCCCATGCACAGTTGCTCTGACACACTCTGTCCTGTCCAGCTCCGGAGAGCTGCTCTTCCCCCCAGCAGGGAATCCAGCAACACCCCCTTCCCCCCCATACTCCAGCCCAAAAAGCCCCATAGGGCAGAGATCAGGGAAATTCCCCCTCCTCTCCCCTGGCACCTGCCCCCTATGGAATTCCACTGACCCTCCCCAAATCTCAGCCAAATGCAAACGTTTGGAGGAAGGTTTGAGGGGGTCAAGGTGTGTTTTGGGGGTGCAGGGTCAGGCTCTTATTCTCTGTGCTCTGGGTCTCCCGCCCCTCTCAGGGGGGAGCCCGTTGTTGATCCCCAGATCCAGTGTCTGCCCTGAGGGGGAATGGGGGGGGGCAGGCAGAGTCGGGGGGGCCGGCGTCTGAACATGACTCTAGTGGGACCTGTACAGGGCCGGATGGCGGGGGTGGGGGTGGGTGGGTGTAGAGGTTGGATGCTGCACTGGTGCTGGGGCTGGTGGAGGAGTGGGGGGCACTTACCAGGACATCCATCTGCTTCCCTTCAGCCACAAGGGCGTCTGTGGAATAGAGACACCCAGATCAGTGAGCGGCTGGGCCCAGATCAGGGCCCCGGGCCCGGGCCCCCACCCCACATCTGAGCCGTTCGCAGACTGGCCTGCCTGCCCCCCGGCATACTGGGGTGGGGCAGGGTCACAAGCCCCATGGTGCAGTGGGGGAAACTGAGGCACAAAGGGGGGCAGGGGCGCCCCCAAAGGCGCACAGTGAATGAAGGCTGCACCCCGCATCAGCATGCCCCCCCCACACAGGATGTGGCCCCTGCCAGGGGACACCCGCCCCTCCCCCCTGCTCCATGGCTGCCCCCTCATGTGTAACTTACAGACTGTGGCTGCAGCCTCGGACTCCCTACGGGGAGAAAGAGAGAGAGAGATGGTAACAGAACCCAGGAGTCCTGGCTCCTAGCCCCCCTGATCTAACCATTAAGCCTCACTCCCCTCCCAGAGCCAGAGAGAGAACCCAGGAGTCCTGGCTCCTAGCCGCCCTCATCTATCCATTAAGCCTCACTCCCCTCCCAGAGCCAGAGAGAGAACCCAGGAGTCCTGGCTCCCAGCCGACTCCAATCTAACCATTAGACCCCACTCCCCTCCCAGAGCCAGGAAGAGATCCCAGGAGTCCTGGCTCCCAGCCGACTCCAATCTAACCATTAGACCCCACTCCCTTCCCAGAGCTAGGGAGAGAACCCAGGAGTCCTGGCTCCCAGCTGACTCCAATCTATCCATTAGGCCTCACTCCCCACCCAGAGCCAGGAAGAGATCCCAGGAGTCCTGGCTCCCAGCCGACTCCAATCTAACCATTAGACCCCACTGCCCTCCCAGAGCTAGGGAGACAATCCAGGAGTTCTGCCTCCCAGACCTCTTGATCTAACCATTAGATCCTAGTCGCCACTCTGAGCCGGGGAGAGAACCCAGGAGTCCTGTGTCCTGTGTCAGGTAGATCGGGGGTGGGGAGCGGAGCTGGGGTCTCACCTGCTCTGTCTCGGGGCTGGTCCTTTCCCTGCGGAGACACGAAGCAGAATTGTCCATGAGTCAACCCGGATCCCCGTGTACCAGCCCTGCCCCTCAGCCCTACAGGGCATCTGGGATGGGGGGCCCAGGAGAGCCCCCCCCCCACCACTCTGCCTGGGGAGCACCTCACCCTCCAGCTGCTGAACCTGGATACCCTAGAGACAGATTGAGCCTGGCTCCCTGCACCACAGCGCCCCCTAGTGAGCCCTCTGCCCCACCCCCTGCACCACAGCGCCCCCTAGTGAGCCCTCTGCCCCACCCCCTGCAGCACCGTGCCCCCTGCTGAGCCTACACCCTTTGCAGCCCAGCGCCCCCTAGTGCTGCCCAGGGGCTTTGGGACCAGCCCTGACTGCCAGGGGAGAGCGCCCCCTGCTGGGCCCCTGCCCCACCCCCTGGGTTTTCTTCCCCATTTCCCATCCAAGCCATGACCCCTTCCCAGCCCAGCTTAGCAGTGGGTTTAACCCTTCCCTCGCTGGGCGGGGCACTCACTTCCTCGGGTTCTTCTGTAGCAGACAAAGGCCAGGAGAAGGAGGAGGAGGAGGAGGAGGCCGACAGCCGCCGCGCTCACCCCGGCGATGATGCTGCAGGTCAGAACCGGTGCTGCGCTTGGTACAGGTCCACCTGGGAAGCAGCACCAGGCCGTGAGCACTGTGAGCGGCTGGTTCGTTACCTGCTGCCCCAGCCCCTCCCCCATGAAGACCCAGGGACCCACAGCAGAACATTCTATGGGGCTAGTGGGGGGGCAGGAGCAGAGGGGATTCTGGGCAATACTGGTCAGGGGGCTCACTTCCAATAGCAGAGGGCTGTACTGGGGTGGGGGCAGGGTGTGTGTGGGGGGATGTACCTCAGGCCCCTGTGAAGCCAGTTAGGCCCGGATCCTGCAGCAACCCCCCACTTGGGTCCTGCCCCTGTCCTGGGAATTTCTCAGCAGCTTCATCTCACTTCTGCGTAGGAATCATATGGGTGGGGGATGGCAGTGGGAGGGGGCTTGTGTCCGGGGAGGGCGCTTTGAGGTCATTGCGAGAGCCATGCCCTGCTGAAGTGATCAGCAGCGGAAGACGTAACAGTGCTGTCATTGCAACAACCATCATTAGGTTCCAGAGTCAACAACACGTCACTCTGGATCAGTGGGTTCAAGTGTTAACACCATGTCTATCTGGATTGAGGGGTTCCAGAGTTAATGCCGCACTGGGCAGCACCCCAGCGAAGGGGGAGCCCTGCTTCTGAGCCATTCACCCAGTCTGTCTGCAGACTCAGGCAGACAGATGGGATACACGGGATCATTATCCATGGCTCTCCGGCCCCAGCGCCGTTCTCCCAGGGGAATACACACTGAGCTGTGCCCCACACAGGTAGCTTTGTGGTGCCAGTGAGTAGCACAGCACCCCGGTTTGTGGTCTGGCTGGGTGTGGGGCTGGGAGCAGGGATGCTGAGCCAGGCCCCTCACCTGCTATCACCAGCTCCACAGGGCAGGCGGAGACAGGCCGTGAGACACAGACCCCGGCACGGTCACTGCGCCCCGTCCCCACAGCTTGGCCCCAGTGACGAGGCCGATACAGGGGCCTGCAGGGAGAGTCTCCTGGATGCTTTTTCCCCAAATCCAAGACCGAGAGAGCTGGGCTAATGACACAAGAGACACGGGGCCCCCCCACCCGTCAGCAGGGGAACGTCATGGATCCATCTGCAAAGAGCCCGTGGAGGGGTGGCTGGGGCAGGGCAAGGAGAGGCCGAGGGGACCTAGAGGCCAATTGCGTTTTATCTCCATCAGCTGGGGAAGGAGAAATCAGTTGAGTGGGGAATGATCACAAGTGAATCAGAGTTCGCTGGTGTAGCAGGAACTGCTGGGTAGGGTCACACTGGGAACTATTGCTGAGCTCGCCTGGACAGTAACTGCCATTGGCTGAATTCAACCCANTGCAGGGAGAGGGTCTTCTGGATGCTTTTCCCCCGAATCCAAGACCAAGAGAGCTGGGCTAGTGACACAAGAGGCACAGGGCCCCCCACCACTCAGCAGGGCAACAGTGCGGATCCATATGCAAGGAGCCCGTGGAGAGGTGGCTGGGGCAGGGCAAGGAGAGGCCGAGGGGACCTACAGGCCAATTGCGTTTTATCTCCATCAGCTGGGGAAGGAGAAATCAGTTCAGTGGGGAATGATCACAAGTGAATCAGAGTTCGCTGGTGTAGAAGGAACTGCTGGGTAGGGTCACACTGGGAACTATTGCTGAGCTCACCTGGACAGTAACTGCCATTGGCTGAATTCAACCCACTTCATGGGCAACAATTTACATTCCTGGAGCACCAGGATCTGGCGTTAGAACGTCCAAGGCACTAGGCCAGAACCCACCGCTCTATGGTCCCTTCGCGGCTTCTCTGTTCTTAGGCTGGTTTGTTGTATCTTGAGCCATCCCCTTGCGCCGTCTCTGTTTGCTGCTCTGAGTTCCAGCTCAGATACCTGCAGCTATTTCTCCAGGCGATGGGTCGGCTTCTCAACTGAACAACTGTCCCTCCGCTGCTTTTTTTACAGCCCCTTTGCTCTCAGACAATTTCTTTCCTCCTGTCGCTGCCCCTGAAGGTGCTGGGGGGACGTTTTGTCTGCACTGTTAGTTTTACTTTCACTCCAGCTCACTTCCTCCTCATTTCTTCAGCCCGTTTCTCTTTGCTCACAGCTGGTTTCTGTCACTTTTCATTCGTGGTTTACTTCTCCTGCAGTTTTCTAACAATTGCTTTGTAACGTAGAGACTCTTTTTTCTTTGTATTTCACTGCCCGGTTCTTCCTCTAACTTTCCCCCTCATGCCTCTGTCTTTCCTCTGTCTGCCTCCTCCTGTTCCTGCCATCTCTGTCCCTTCTCAACGGGACTTTCCCCCTCCCAGCTCTCTGCCTGGCCCCTTCGATGACACAGCTCGGCCACCGGGTCCCTTTCCACCGGCTCCCCACTCGCAGGGTCCCTGCATTGCTGGTGCCGGTTGCTACCTCGCTGACTGCTGGTGTCTCTCTCCCGGTGTCTGGGCCCCACATACCCCTAGTAACACCAGCCATTCTCCCCACCAAGCCCCAGCCCTTTGTGGCTCCCCCATGGAAGCGGCTCCTTGGGCAGAATGAGCCTGTTTAACTGGCCGATGGGGCCCCCTCCCCTGCCCCCGGGCCAGCTAGAACCCGGAGCCCCACCCCTGCCACCAGAGCAACCCCAGTCCGGCCCCAGTCCCGGGTCAGCCCCACCAGCCAACTGACCTGAGCCCCAGCCATGCTATGCCGAGTGACCCCAGCCCTGTGCTAGGCCTGAGCAGCCCCCAGCCCCCGACACCAGCCAAGCATCCCTCGGCAGCAGCTCCATATTATACCGGTCACCTGTGCCATCTCCGCTCCGCAGCCGGGCGTCCCTCTGCTGGGCCCAGAGCTCAGGACACAGCCTGGCTCTGAGCATCCCATCAGCATGGAGCCCCCGCCGAGGGTCTGGCTGGGGGTGGGGCTGGGAGCGGGGACATCGAGCTGGGCCCCTCACCTGCTACCACCAGCTGCACGGGGTCACTGGGCTCTGAGGAGATGAAGGGCTCTGATCGGTTCCGGTAGCTGCAGCTGTAGCTCCCTCCGTGCTGCCAGCCCACGGTGGGGATGTGGAACTCGGCCCCATCCCCAGCAGGGTCCATGTGTCGCGGCGGGTTCAGGTCTCCAGCCTTGTGCAGGAAGAACCTCACGTCCCGGCGCTGCCCCTGACACCGGATGGTGGCGTCTGCCCCTGGGGCGGTGACCCCAGTGGGGCTCAGAGAGATGGAGGGTCTGGGTAAGTTGGGATCTGCGCACAGGAGACAGGCTGTGAGAGTCAGTCCCGGGCACCCACCGAGACCCCGCCTCCCCGGCCGGCTGCAACCATGGACAGATCCAGGGGCCCCCGGGCAGGGATTCTCTCCCAGATCCCAGAGTTCCCCCCACCCAGAATCCCGGCCCTGCGAGCTGGGCTCCCAGCCCCACAGACACTGAGCCGCAGCTCCTTAGTTCTTGGGATCCTCATATGCCCGAGTCACGGGCTGGTCTCTGGCGCGCAGCACCACAGGGCCCGAGATCCACAAAGGAAGGGAGTCAGCCCCCTGGGAGGCAGAGAGGGGTCTTTATCCCCATTCTACACATAGGGAAACTGAGGCACAGACAGATTCACTTTCCTTAGTGAGCTCCCGGGGCCCGGGACTGTCTCTTCACTCTGTGTTTATGCAGCGCCTGGCACAACAGGGCCCTGATCATGGCAGGGGCCCTACATGCTCCCCCAACACAAGGGATCCAGTGCTATTGAGGCCAGTGTTTGCAGAGGTCTCCACTAACTGTGGGCATCTTGGTTTGTGGGAGCTCGATCTGAGATCCCCCAAGATTGAGGCCTCCCCACAATGAAGGACAGTTTTGAAAACTGCAACGTGCTCCCATCACACAGAGTCTGTGGCCGCGCCAGGAGCTGAGCCAGATCTCCTGGGTCCCAGCCTAACGCCATGTCCACCAAGCCACTTCTTCTTCTGCAGCCCCTGCCCCATTCACTCCGGCCGGGGCCCTGCCTGGGGCGGAGCCTGGAGAACAGAGGGGATGGGATCATGGGATTAAATAGCGACTCTCGGTTCCTACGCACAAGGGGCAGCATTAAAGTCGCCTCCCTGCCCCGAGTCTCCAGGCGCTGCTGCTCCCCGCTGGCTGGGGAACCTCCCAGTGACTCCGTCCCCACTCCCTGGCCGGGCGTCTCCACTGCTGGGTCAGGGCTCAGGGCAGAGCCTGGCTCTGAGCGTCCCATTGGCACCGAGCCCCCGTGAGGGTCTGGCTGGGGGTGGGGCTGGGAAGGGGGACGCCGAGCCGGGCCCCTCACCTCTCACCACCAGCTCCACGGGGTCGCTGGGGTACGACACGGCGAACGGCTCCGATCTGCTGTGATAGTAGCAGCTGTAGCTCCCGCCGTCCTCCCGGCTCACGTTGCTGATGGGAAACACAACCTCAAACTCGTCCGTATCCACAGGTGGGAAATGGTGTCCCTCTTTATTCAGCACGAACCGCACGCCCTGATGCTGCCCCCGACACCAGACGCTCACGGCTCCCCCCAGGGAGACCCCCCCGCTGGGGCTCAGGGAGATGTTGGGTTTGGGGTAGCTGGGCTCTGCAGTGGGAAGCAGACAGGCCGTGAGATGCAGGCCCCGTCACTCAGTCCTGGGTCCCATCCTCACCACGTGGCCTCAGTAGTGGGTCAGACCCGGCGTACCTGGGGACGGGCTCCTGGATGCCTTTCCACAGGGGCCAGAGTTTCCTCTGAGCCCTGGGCTAACAGCATGAGACACGGAGCAACCCCAGCCCCTGGGGGCCCAGAACTCTGCTCCCTCGTGGGTGACAGGGCAGAACACTCTCCAGGGTCCCTTCACTCCCTGGCTTCTCTGCTGGGAGGGGGCTGGGAGCCAGAACTCCTGGGTTCTGTCCCTGGCTCTGGGGGAGAGTGGGAGGTAGTGGTTAGAGCAGGGGAGGGGCTGGCTTGGGGCCAGGATTCCTGGGTTCTCTCCCTGGCTCTGGGAGGGGAGTGAGGTCTAGTGGGGAGAGCAGGGAGGATGGGGGCCAGGACTGCTGGGTTCTGTGCACAGCACCACCCCTGACTTGTAGGGGACTGTGCAAGTCTCTACTATACACTGAGGTTTATAACCTTCAGCTCCGCCCATCACCCCCTAACTGATGTGTTGCTTGGGAAAGGCCCCCCCCTGCTCTGCAGCTCCCCCTGGGGGCAGGGATCCCCCCTCCCTCAGCCCTGAGTCTCCAGTGGCTGCTTCTCCCCACTGGCTGGAGAACCCCCCAGTGACTCCATCCCTGCTCCCTGGCCGGGCGTCCCCACTGCTGGGCTCAGGGCTCAGGGCAGAGCCTGACTCTGAGCGTCCCATTGTGCAGAGACCCACTGTGGGGCTGGCTAGGTGGGGGACTGGGAGCCGGGACACTGAGCTGGGCCCCTCACCTACTACAATGATCCTGACGGGGTCGCTGGGATGCGATGTGCGATTTTGATCCGTTATGGAGCGATAGTCGCAGGTGTAGCTCCCTCCATCTTCCCGGCTGACACTGGCGATGGGAAATTCAGCCATGGTCCCATCAGGCACCGACTGCGCCTGCGGGTTCGGGTGTCCAGCTTTACGCAGAAAGAACTCCATGGATCGGTACCGACCCTCACAGCGGATGGTGACGTTTCCCCCGAGCGCCACCACCCTGCTGGGGCTCACCCAGATGGTGGGTTTGCGAAATTCACGCCCTGCTTTGAACAAGAGACAGGAGTTAAACAGGGGAGACACAGCCCCCTGCCTCCCCCCACCCCAATTCAGTCCATCCGTCATTTGGCCTTGGGGGGGCTCATTGAACCAGGACATTGAACCAGGGGACGGTTCCTCTCTGCTTCGTCAGACCCCGGGAGCCAGATTCGACTCCAAGTTACTCCATGCGGGGGGGTTGGGGGAGCACAGAAGAACGGGGCCGGCTCTGAGCTCACAGGGGGAGTTTTGGTTGAGTTTTGGGGAAGGTTCAGGGCTCAGTTTCTCTTCCTCCCCCCGATCCCGGCCCCTTCCTGATGTTAATATCCTCCCCACAGACTGATACTCACCTCCGAACACCCAGCTGTGCCCGGCCAGAGAGCAGCCTGAAAAGGAAATTGGTGTTAGGGACCAGATCCCAGAACAGCTGGATCCTACACCCTGGTCCCACATCCCCCCCATGGACACAAGCCCTGGTCTCAGATCCCACCTTATGGACACACGTCCTGGTCTCAGATCCCACCTTATGGGCACACGCCCTGGCTATCTCCGATACTCACCGAGGAGGAGGACGGTGAGAGCAGATGCCATGATGGGACAGTGGGGGCCCCTCAGCGCTGCCACTAACACCCCAGTGCTGAACTCCACCCAGCCTGAGGCCCGAGTGCGAGCGGAATGAGGAACTGCACTGGGGGCTGCAGCCCCAGGAAGCCCGTGATGCACTCGGCCCCTTTCCGCCCCATCAGATGGTTTCTCTGCAATCTCCAGGCCAAATCTACTGTGGTCAGAGCAAAGCCAGCTCCCTGCAACACCCAGCAAACCACATCCCCTCCTGCAGCTGCCCAGCCCCCTCCCCATCACCTCCGAGCCCCACATGGGAGCTGCCCAGTCCGGGGACTAGCTGGGAATGAGGCAATCTCAGGAGGCCTCAAGAGGTGCCCAGCTGCCCTGACTTTTTCCAACAGGCCCGTCTAGCCTCCCTGGAGCAGCAGCTCAGAGTAGAGGAGGGCTCTCTCTCCTCCCCACTCCCTAAAGTAGCATCCCTCTCCCATGAAGTGGGACAGAGATTCCTTCCTGACCCGGTTGGGCCCAGTGCCTGCCCTGGAGCATGAGGGTGGAGGGACCTGGCCAACCTCCTTCCCAGGTAGTGTTGCTGCAGAATCTATTTTTAGCCAAGTGACGTGGCACAGAGACAGGACTGGGGCCTGGGAGAGTGGTGGTTTCTGGCGCCCGTGAGGGTGCGAGAAATGGGTAAATGTAGATCCTGAGTTGTTAAAGGAACAGCCGTGAAATCCGCGAAAGGGGAAGTCTGCCCAGAGCCGGCGCTCACTTCCTGTTTCTGCTACTGCCAGTGAAACTCTGTAAACCTGATGCCCAGCATCTACCCTGTTTATATACCCCAGTTCTCGGAGGGGAAGGGGGTCTACTGATTGTTGGGGGGGGCTGGGAGCCAGGACTCCTGGGTTCTCTCCTAGCTCTGATTGGGGCACCAGGGGTGGAGTCTAGTGGTTAGAGAAAAGGACACAGATTAGAGCCAGCCCCCTAGAGGTGAAAGGCCCCGTGTCCCTTCCCCAGCCCATCCCCGGGGCAGTGGGTCTGCACAGCTCAGAGCCCAGGGCAGAGCTCACATGGGTCGATGGCTGAGCCAAGTTCCCCCCTCCCTCAGCCCAGAACCTCCAGCGGCTGCTGCTCTCCCTTGGCTGGGGAACCTCCAGTGACTCCTTCCCGGTCCCCTTGCAGGCTTCCCCTCTGCTGGGCCCAGGGCTCAGGGCAGAGCCTGGCTCTGAGCGTCCCACTGGGGCCAGGAGCCCCTGAGGGCCCAGCTGAGTGTGGGGCTGGGAGCGGGGACGGGCGGGTCCCACTTGGTGCTATATTGGCAGCTGTAGATCCCTGTGTCTCTCCAGCTCATGTTGAGGATGGGAAACTCAGCCACGTCCCCCACGTTAAGTCCATCGAGCGCCGTGCAGCCGGGTCTCCAACTTTACTCAGAAGGACCCTCGCTCCGTGACACCGACACTCACACCGGACGGTCACGGCTCTCCCACTGGGGTGCAGGGAGATGCTGGGTTTGGGCTCTGCAGGCAGAAGGAGACAGGCTGGTCACTGCGCACTGTCCACACAGCCCGGCCCCAGTGACAAGACTGATACAGGGGCCTGCAGGGAGAGTCTCCTGGATGCTTTTCCCCTAAATCCAAGACTGAGAGAGCTGGGCTAGCGACACAAGAGACACGGGATCCCCCACCCCTCAGCAGGGGAACGTCACGGATCCATCTGCAAGGAGCCCATGGAGGGGTGGCTGGGGCAGGGCAAGGAGAGGCCGAGGGGACCTAGAGGCCAATTGCGTTTTATCTCCATCAGCTGGGGAAGGAGAATCAGAGTTGGCTGGTGTAGCAGGAACTGCTGTGCAGGGTCACACTGGGAACTGTTGCTGACTTTGCCTGAATTAAAATTCTCCTTTGAACAATCTTCATTTAAATGACACAAGCACAGAAACAGTTTCCTTCCCTTGCCAAAGCTGTTGTTAAACTTTCCCTTGATTTTATAGAACTTTGTTTAACACAGAACTGTTCTGTATTGGCTTTATTATTATTTAGGGTTACCATATTTTAATTTTTAAAAAGGAGGACACTCCATGGGGCCCCGGCCCCGCCCCAAATCCGCCCCGCCCCCAGCCCCTCCCCAACTCCGCCCCCTCCCCTGAACGCTCCGCCCACTGCTCCTCCCCCCTCCCCTGAAACAGGGAGGCAGCAGGTAAGCTGGGGCGGGGAGCAGCGCGGCGTGGCTCAGTCCGGCCCCCCTGGCCGAGCGGCTCCCTCCAAGAGGCTCTGGACCCGGCGTCTCCCGCCTGGCTGGGGCCCCGGCCCCCGGCCAAGTGCCCGCACCCCTGGCCAAGCACCACGCCAGCCCCCAGGCGAGCACCGCGCCGGCCCCCTGCCAAGTGCCCACACTCCCAGCCCAGCCCAGCACCGCGCCGGCCCCCAGCCCAGTACCATGCCGACCCCGCGTCCCCGGCCCCAGCCCCGGCCCCCGGCCAAGTGCCCGTGCCAGCCCCCAGCCCGACCCGGCCCAGCACCGCGCCGGCCCCTCGCTCCCGGCCCCAGCCCCAGCCGACCACTGCGCCGACCCCGGTCCCGGCCCCAGCCCCGGCCAAGTGCCCGCGTCCCCGGCCCAGCTCCCGAGGCGGCCCAGCACCGTACCGGCCCCGTGCCCCCGGCCCCAGCCCCTGCCGAGCACCGCGCTGGCCCCGCACCGCCGGGCCCTACCTCCCTATTTTCCCGGACATGTCCGGCTTTTTGGGATTTCCCCCGGACGGGGATTTGAGGCCCAAAAAGCCGGATATGTCCGGGAAAATCCAGATGTATGATAACCCTAGCCCTGACTGCACTGGGGGGCAGGGCTGGGTTCTGATCTCCTTTGCAATCTCTCCAGGTTCTGGCATTCTCCATTGAGAGCCTAAAGGAAGCCAAAGGAGGATACAGTGTGGAGAGAGAAAGAGAGACAGAAGTGAGAGGATGCTGGGTGCAAAGACCCAGATAAACTGATGCTGAGGGACAGAGAGGCAGGGGAATGTAATCGATGGGGACTAAGGTGTAATGTTCTCTTTGTTTCCTTAAATATAATTAATCCTTTTACAAGAGAAATTGTCTCGTTTCCTCCTGGGAAAGCATGTGATGGCTATGTATCAGAGGGGTAGCCGTGTCAGTCTGGATCTGTAAAAAGCAACAGAGTGTCCTGTGGCACCTTTAAGACTAACAGATGTATTGGAGCATAAGCTTTTGTGGGTGAATGCCCACTTCGTCAGACGCATGTAATGGAAATTTCCAGGGGCAGGTATAAATATGCAGGCAAGAATCAGTCTGGAGATAACGAAGTTAGTTCAATCAGGGAGGGTGAGGTGCTCTGCTAGCAGTTGAGGTGTGAACACCAAGGGAGGAGAAACTGTTTCTGTAGTTGGATAGCCATTCACAGTCTTTGTTTAATCCTGATCTGATGGTGTCAAATTTGCAAATGATCTGAAGCTGAGTAGTTTTTCTTTGAAGTCTGGTCCTGACTTTTTTTTGCTGCAGGATGGCTACCTGTACATCTGCTATTGTGTGGCCAGGGAGGTTGAGGTGTTCTCCTACAGGTTTTTGTATATTGCCATTCCTGATATCTGACTTGTGTCCATTTATTCTTTTACGTAGTGACTGTCCACTTTGGCCAATGTACACAGCAAAGGGGCATTGCTGGCACATGATTGCATATATCACATTGGTGGACGTGCAGGTGAATGAGCCGGTGATGTTGTAGCTGATCTGGTTAGGTCCTGTGATGGTGTTGCTGGTGTAGATATGTGGGCGGAGTTGGCATTGAGGTTTGTTGCATGGGTTGGTTCCTGTGTTAGAGTTGTTATGGTGCGGTGCGTGGTTGCTGGTGAGAATATGCTTCAGGTTGGCAGGTTGTCTGTGGGTGAGGACTGGCCTGCCTCCCAAGGTCTGTGAAAGCGAGGGATCATTGTCCACGATGGGTTGTAGATCACTGATGATGCGTTGGAGAGGTTTAAGCTGAGGACTGTAGGTGGTGGCCGCGGCTTCTCTGACTGTCCCGTGTGTCCCTTGTTCGTAGCTGAAGAAGGGGATGGATATGAAACCGACCACCAGGATTACGGCAAAGTCTGCCAGCAGGGAGGGGAGATTATCCTGTGGGACACTTGTCCTCGTGCCTATCACCTCGTCTGCCTGGATCCTGAGCTGGAGAAAGCACCGGAGGGCAAGTGAAGCTGCCCTCACTGTGTGAGTCACTGGGGGGTTGGTTTGAAACTGGGTAACTGGGCTGCTGAAAATCAGCTTAGAACTAATGAAACGAGGGTGGGTCTTCTGCAGAGAGTAGCGCTCAGAGACGCGTACGTCCCACTCCTGGCGGCACATGGAATTCTCGAAATCACCGCGGCACCTGCCCAAAAGGAGCCTGTGTTTTTTAGTTGGTGCCGTGTGATCATCGGCTCTGAGACCATGTCCTGGGCCACAGGGCCGGCTTTAGGCCAATTCAGCCGATTCGGCTGAATTGGGCCCCGCGCCAAGAGGGCCCCGCGCTGCAGCTCTCCACCCCGCCCCCAGCTCACTTCCCCTCCTCCCCTCCCCTGAACGCTCCGCCCCCTCCCCTGCTTCTCGCGAATCAGAGATTTGCGGGAAGTCTGAAAAGAAGCAGGGGCGGGCCGGTGTATCAGCACACAAGGTAAGCTGGAGGGGCGGGGGCGCGAGAAGGGCTCGGGGAGGCGCGGCCCGTTCCCGCAGGCCCCAGCTTACCTTGTGTGCTGATACACCGGCCCGGCTTGGCTCCAGCCCGGCCCCCGCGGCGCGGCCCAGCTCCGGCTCGGCTCGGCCCCCACTGTGCGGCCCGGGTCTGGCCCGGCCCGGTCCCCGCGGGTCGGGTCGGGTCGGCTCCGGCGCGGCTTGGGTTCCCGGCGCAGCCCCCGCGGCGCGGCTCGTGTCCCCCCCCCCGGCGCGGCCCCCGCGGCGCGGCTCCGGGTCGGACCCAAGCCCAGCAACCCCGGCCGGAGCCCGGTTCGATTCCTGGGGGCGGGGCTTGTAGCCCCCAGGAATTGGGCCCCGCTCTTGCTAAGCCGGCCCTGCTGGGCCAGAGAGGCAGGACTTGTGTCTGTAGCCAAACTTAGCTGCAGGATTCACCAGAGGGGTGGCTCAGTGAAGCGAAGATTCAGGTTGGAAATGGCCTTGATTCCCAGGACCCAAATCCCTGCCAGGCTGACTTAGCTTCTCAGCTTCCCACCCCAACAGGAGCTCTTGCATTATCCCCAGTGGGCTTGGCGCCAGGCAGTGGAATACGGGGGGAGGGAGAATGTGGGGGAACATTGGGGGGTGGGGGATGAGGGCTAGGAGCCGGGGGGCAGGGTAGTGGTGGGGAAACAGGGACAATGGAAGTTGCCCTCCATGGTTGAGGGGTGCCTGGGTTCCCCCCCCGTGAGAATTTAAGGGTGAATCTTCCCCATCGCTGTGGGGGACACTGGGGGGGCATCGGTTGCCCCTGGCTCCCCACCTCCCCCAAGCTGGCCAGAGATGCCACAGCTGGAGTTTTGGGTGAAAAACAAATCCCTCCACACACCCCATCCACCGACCCAAACTCTGTGAGGGGGGAGCCCATCCCCATTCCCCCATCCTGCTCAACCCCATTCCTCTTCCACCTCCTCCCCCTCTCCCATCTCCCCTCAAACACCCGTCCTGTCGCCCCTCCAGCACCCACCCACCCACCCCCTTTCTGTCTCCCCTCAAATTCCTTTCTGCACTTCCTCCCCAATCTCAGCCCATCTCCCATCTAATCCCTCCCCCGCCCCGACCTTGGCCTGCCCCCGCAAACTCCCGTAGCCCTGCTGCTCTTTGCTAGGATGACCAGACAGCAAGTGTGAAAAATCGGGACAGAGGGTGGGGGGTAATAGGCACCTATATAAGACAACCCCGCCCCCCCAAAATTGGGACATTTGGTCACCCTACTCTTTGCAGAGGGTCTCACAGGCCCAGAGGGCTCAGAGGGTTGGAAACTCTCTCCCTCCCCAGCGTTACACAGGCCAGGGGCCGGGGCTCATTTCAAACCGAGTCCCTGGTTCAACTCGGCTCCTGGGCAAACCCCCAGCAGCAGCCGTTCAAAGGCAAAGCTTTCGGGTTAACCCCACGGACAAGGAATCAAACCCGGCCTGTCTATTGAAACGGGGGCTGAGCGACCGCGGCCAACAGCCGGAGTCAGACCGGCTCCAAGTCTCGCTCCTTCAGGAGTCACCGGAGCAGTCGCTTGTTTCCAGACCAGCCGGGCTTTGGGGAGGAACCGGTTCATTTCACTCTCCGGACGGACGGGCAGGGCAGCTGCTGACCCCGCTCCTAGTGTAAGCAGGGGAATGATCCCGGTATTGTGGGAAACTTTCCTTTCTTATACATGCCCCGGTGGGATTGGCTAGTGAAAGGATCTGAGTCCTCGCTCCCACTCCCTTTACCCAGAGTCCTGCCTGACCTCGAGGGCTCCCCTTCCCCCCTTCCATGCAGCAGAGTCCTCCTAACCCCCCGCAAGGCTGGGCCCCGGATCCCTGCAGGCTTGATCCCCAGTCTTGCCGTGGTCACTTAGGACAGAGGTGAGGGTTCCCCACTCCAGGGCACTCTCTTTGCACCAGCTGCTTCCCTGGTTCACTGATCAGTACATAGAGTTCAGAGCACATACAATTTATTAAACAGCAATTGTTTATACAAAAATAAGTACAAATGGGGAAGGTTAAAGGAAACAAGTCACCCATCCTGTGGGCACGGGGACACCACAAACAGACGCCTCTGCACGGGAAAGGAAGTTCACAGTCTGTTTCTCACGTGTTCCAGGTCTCTTTCCCAGGCCCTGGTCACACCAGGTTGATATCACAGAGTGACAATCTGTACCTCAAAGTAGCACCATGGAGCCCCCCTATTGACCTCTACGATAGAATTATGATCGGTTGGGTACAAAGTTGCCTTGTGAGGCATCATTTTAAAGTCTTGATATATATATATATATGGAGCTATACCTATGTCATAGAACTGGAAGGGATCCTGAAAGGTCATCGAGTCCAGCCCCCTGCCTTCAGTAGCAGGACCAAGTACTGATTTTGCCCCACATCCCTAAGTGGGTCCCTCAAGGATTGAGCTCATAACCTTGGGTTTAGCAGGCCAATGCTCAAACAACTGAGCTATCCCTCCCCTCCTTGGACATTCATGTCCTGTTGCATTGTATGTGCTATCATTGTGTGGGACGTTATGAAGCATCGCTCTGTGTGCTAGTGAAATATGTTGCGAGGTTGGCAGATGCCCACAGCTAACCCTTCAACTGCAACAAAGGATCAGCCAGACACTGTTAATCGCTCATCAACACCCATCAAGGAAAGAATCCACTATCCCAGAGACTGTGTACAATGGAGATTGCTTGACCAATGGGGACTGCCTGATTCCCAGATCACAGCAAAGATCTTTCCAGCAAACTGGCAGAAAATATAAAAGATGGGAAGGGACATAATCCCTGGGCTTCTCTTCCCCACAACTCAACACCTGGAGGAACATGTGGAGGACAAAGACTTTGAATTGGGGAAGGGTGGTCCCAGGCTGGGATGGAGTCCAGTCTGGGTATTGAGGATCTGTAACCTGCTTGTACCATCTCTCAGGGGGAGACACGGCCTGATTCAAATCCTGTTTCATTTGAGGAACTTAGACTGCAAATATATTTTTATTTCTTAAGTAGCTAACTCTGATCTCTGCGCCTGCTCCTTCTAACCACTTCAAATCTCTCCTGCAGTTAATAAACCTGTTTTATATTTGACCTAAAACAGTGTGTTGTGGTTGAAGTGGTTGGGAAATCTCAGCTCAGTACCATTCTTTGGCACTGGGATCTGGCCAACCAAAAACCCCACTAAGTGTCAGTGAGGGGCCAACACTCCCCTCACATGAGCAAATGGACAGACAGAAGGTGGGGAAGAGACAGTATGGAAATGGGGGTGAAATGCAGCTTCTGGGGATGGTAGCGGGCGCGGGACACGGATTAGTGACCAACGGTTGCGTTGGCTGTGAGGTGACCCCGACCTCTGAGGCTCAGATCCTGGGCAGTTACAATCTGGGCAGGGCTGGCCCCGCGTTGGGTCCGTTCTCCTTAGGGAGGGCAGGTGGGGTGGGTGCCACACACCCGACTGCAGCATCCGATGGGAAGCCAGGAGAGTGAGCTAGGAGATGAGGAATGAGACAGTGGGGCAGAAAATAACCCAACTAGAGAAGGGAAAAGGATCTCCAGGGCCTTCGTGGAGCTGCTAATTAGCTATCCCCGCGGGTGGGCTGGGAGCTTCAGAGCCCCCCCTCCCGCCATGGCCACTGATTGGTTCAGCTGCCTCCAGATAGGGTTGCCACCTGTCTAATCACACAAATCCAAACACCTTTACTTTGACCCTTCCCCAAGGCCCCGCCCCTTATCTGAGGCACCGCCCTGCTCACTCCATCCCCCCTCCCTCCGTTGCTTGCTCTCCCCCACCCTCTCTCACTTTCACTAGCCTGGGGCAGGAGGTTGGGGTGCAGGAGGGAGTGAGGAGTGCTGACTCTGGTCGGGCGGTGCTTACTTCAAGTGGCTCCTGATCGTCCGCGCAGTGGGGTTCAGGCAGGCTCCCTGTCTGCTCCTGCCCCGCGCCGCTCCCAGTAGCAACCGGAACCACCCTGTGGCTCCTCGGAGTTAGAATAATAGATTCATAGACTTTAAGGTCAGAAGGGACCATTATGATCGTCTAGTCTGACCTCCTGCACAACGCAGGCCACAGAATCTCACCCACCCCTCCTGTATCAAACCTGGGTCTCAGCCATTGAAGTCCTCAAATCATGCTTTAAAGACTTCAAGATGCAGAGAATCTTCCAGCAAGTGACCCGTGCCCCACGCTGCAGAGGAAGGCGAACCCCCCCCCCCCAGGCCTCTGCCAATCTGCCCTGGAGAAAAATTCCTTCCTGACCCCAAATATGGTGATCAGCTAAACCCTGAGCATGTGGGCAAGACTCACCAGCCAGACACCCAGGAAAGAATTCTCCGTAGTAATTCAGATCCCAGCCTATCCGGTGTCCCATCACAGGCCATTGGGCATCTACCGCTAATAGTCAAAGACCAATCTCATCATACCATCCCCTCCATAAACTTCTCAAGCTTAGTCTTGAAGCCAGATATGTCTTTTGCCCCCACTGCTCCCCTGGGAAGGCTGTTCCAGAACTTCGCTCCTCTGATGGTTAGAAACCTTCGTCTAATTTCAAGTCTAAACTTCCTGATGGCCAGTTTATATCCATTTGTTCTTGTGTCCACATTGGTATTGAGCTTAAATAATTTCTCTCCCTCCCCAGTATTTGTTAGGATATAGATATTCAGGCCTGTCTGCAAAGACCTAGACTTTAAGAATTTAGGTGTATTCTTATCACTTAGCTAGTTATAGAGGTATAAAAGAAAGAATCAAATCTGTGTAAGGGACAATCTGAGGCTCTGTTCTTAGGCTAAATAAGGCCTTTGGCGAAGCAGCCAAGGCAGCCATGGGCTGAGAAGTGAACGGTCACATCCTCACATTCCAAACTGGTCACATGGTAATAAGGTGCTAAGGGGCTGTTAGGAATACAATCCTGTCCTGATATTCCTATCACCTCCAGAGAAAGGGAAGAGCCTAGAACATGTAAAAGGAAATTAAGTTTGATAGTTTTCTGTCTGATAAGAACTCACTTCTCAATAGACCCAGCTGGAAAACCCTTATGTCTCTATAGATGGAGTTGTAAAATCCTGACTTCTGTATTGTTTTGTATGTTTATTTGCATGGTCTCTGTCTGGTTCTGTGATTGTTTCTGTCTGCTGTATAATTAATTTTGCTGGGTGTAAACTAATTAAGGTGGAGGGATATAATTGGTTAAATAACCGTGTTACAGTATGTTAGGATTGGTTAGTTAAATTTCAGTAAAATGATTGGTTAAGGTATAGCTAAGCAGAACTCAAGTTTTACTATATAGTCTGCAGTCAATCAGGAAGTAAGGGGGGAATGGGAACAGGGAATGGGGGTGGGGGAATTGGGATCATGTTTTGCTAAGGGGGGAAGGGGAACAGGGAATGGGAACAGGGATGGCTCTGTGGTGTCAGAGCTGGGAAGGGGGACACTGAGGAAGGAAACTGGAATCATGCTTGCTGGAAGTTCACACCAATAAACATCGAGTTGTTTGCGCCTTTGGACTTTGGGTATTGTTGCTCTCTGTTCATGCAAGAAGGACCAGGGAAGTGAGAGTATGAAGGAATAAGCCCCCTAACAGTATTTATTCTTCAGATATATTTGTAGAGAGCAATCATATCTCTCCTCAGCCTTCTTTTGGTTAGGCTAAACAAGCCAAGCTCTTTGAGTCCCCTTTCATAAGACAGGTTTTCCATTCCTCAGATCATCCTAGTAGCCCTTCTCTGTACCTGTTCCAGTTTGAATTCATCCTTCTTAAACATGGGAGACCAGAACTGCACACAATATTCCAGATGAGGTCTCACCAGTGCCTTGTATAACAGTACTAACATCTCCTTATCTCTACTGGAAATACCTCCCCGATGCATCCCAAAACGGCATTAGCTTTTTTCACGGCCATATCACATTGGTGGCTCATAGTCCTCCTGTGATCAACCAATACTCCGAGGTCCTTCCCCTCCTCTGTTACTTCCAACTGATGTATCCCCAGCTTATAACAATAGTTCTTGTTATTAATCCCTCAATGCATAACCTTGCACTTTTCACTATTAAATTTCATCCTATTACTATTACTCCAGTTTACAAAGTCATCCAGATTTTCCTGTATGATATCCCGGTCCTTCTCTGTATTAGCAATACCTCCCAACTTTGTGTCATCCGCAAACTTTATTAGCACATTCCCACTTTTTGTGCCAAGGTCAGTAATAAAAAGATTAAATAAGATTGGTCACAAAACCGATCCCTGAGGAACTTCACTAGTAACCTCCCTACAGCCTGACAGTTCGCATTTCAGTATGACCCGTTGTAGTCTCCCCCTTAACCAGTTCCTTATCCACCTTTCAATTTTCATATTGATCCCCATCTTTTCTAATTTAGCTAATAATTCCCCATGTGGAACCGTATTGAATGCCTTACTGAAATCGAGGTAAATTAGATCCACTGCGTTTCCTTTGTCTAAAAAATCTGTTACCTTCTCAAAGGAGGAGATCAGGTTGGTTTGGCACGATCTACCTTTTGTAAAACCATGTTGTAATTTGTCCCAATTACCATTGACCTCAATGGCGTTAACTATTTATTCTTTCAATTTTTTTCCCAAGACCTTGCATACTAGAGATATCAAACTAACAGCCCTGTAGTTGCCCAGGTCACTTTTTTTCCCTTTCTTAAAGATAGGAACTATGTTAGCAATTCTCCAGTCATACGGTACAACCCCTGAGTTTACAGATTCATTAAAAATTCTTGCTAATGGGCTTCAAATTTCATGTGCCAGTCCCTTTAATATTCTTGGATGAAGATTATCTTGGTCCCCTGATTTAGTCCCATTAAGCTGTTTGAGTTTGGCTTCTACCTCGGATGTGGTAATATCTACCTCCATATCCTCATTCCCATTTGTCATCCTACCATTATCCCTAAGCTCCTCATTAGTCTCATTAAAGACTGAGGCAAAGTATTTGTTTAGATATTGGGCCTAGATTATCCTTAACCTCCACTCCATCCTCAGTGTTTAGCGGTCCCACTTCTTCTTTCTTTGTTTTCTTTGCAAGGTCCAACTCTACATGGCTTTTGACCTTCTCACTTTATCCCTACATGTTCTGACCTCAATAAGGTAGCTTTCCTTGCTGATCCCTCCCACCTTCCACTCCTTGTAGGCCTTCTGCTTTTTCTTAATCACCTCTCTGAGATGCTTGCTCATCCAGCTTGGTCTACAACTCCTGCCTATGATTTCCCCCTCCCCTTTCTTGGGATGCAGGCTTCTGATAGTTTCTGCAACTTTGACTTGAAGTCATTCCAGGCCTCCTCCACCTTTAGATCCACAAGTTCTTCAGTCCAATCCACTTCCCTAACTAATTTCCTTAATTCTTTAAACTTAGCTCTTTTGAAATCAAAAACCCTAGTCATGGATCTATTTTTGTTTATCCTTCCATTAAGTTTAAACTGTATTGGCTCATGATCGCTCGAACCAAGGTTGTCCCCCACAGCCATTTCTTCTATGAGGTCCTCACTACTCACCAAAACCAAATCTAAAATGGCATCCCCTCTTGTTGGTTCAGCAACTACTTGGTGAAGGAATCCATCAGCTATCGCATCTAGGAAAATCTGAGGCCTATTATTATTACTAGCACTTGTCCTCCAGTCTATATCTGGGAAGTTAAAGTCTCCCATGATCACACAATTCCCATTAGTGTTTACTTCATTAAAAACATTAAAGAGGTCTCTATCCATATCCAAATCGGATCCCGGCGGTCTGTAGCACACCCCAAGAGCTATCCCAGGGGAGACTCTAATAGCTTTCTTTCCCAATGTGATTTTTGCCCAGACAGACTTTGTTTTATCCATTCCATCCCTTCTTATTTCTTTACAGTCTACCTCATCATTGATATACAATGCTACTCCACCACCTTTGCCTTTATTTCTGTCTGTCCTAAACAGCACATACCCTTCAATACCTGTACTCCAGTCATGACTCCTATTCCACCATGTTTCCGTTATCCCTATAATATCTGGTTTCACTTCCTGCACCAATAGCTCTAGTTCCTCCATTTTGTTACCTAGGCTCCTCACATTAGTGTACAAACATCTTAATTCTTGCTGTTCCGCTTCGCTCACATTCTTAACCCGATTAGGCACAGCCATTCTACCGCTAGTGTCACCTATGAGAATGGTATCTACACTACCCTTCCTCTGTATGTCCATTCTCCTACCCGCGGCTGTATCCTTTTTCCTTCGTTTTCTTCCCTCTGAATGTTAAAATCCGGCATGGAGATTACCTGGACATCTCCCCCAAATTCCTAGTTTAAAGGTCTCTTAATCAGTTGTGCCAGCCTCCATCCTAGAAGTCTATTTCCCTCCGTACTCAGGTGAAGTTCATCCCAAGAGAACAGTCCTCTGTCCATGAATGCCTCCCAGTGGCCATACATCTGAAAGTCCTCCTTATAGCACCACTGCCTGAGCCATTTGTTGATCATCATAATTCTGTCACACCTTTGTTGCTCTTCTCTAGGAACAGGCAGAATCCCACTGAAGATCACCTGAGCCTCGATTTCCTTAAGCGTCTTCCCCAGCCTGGCATAGTCTCCCTTGATACGTTCCAGCCAGAATCTAGCTGTATCATTCGTTCCCACATGAAGGACAATCAGTGGATTCTTTCCTGCTCCCGTTAGGATTCTCTTCAGCCTCAGGTCCACATCCACTATCTTAGCACCCGGCAGACAGCACACCCTTCTGTTCTCTGCATCAGCTCTGGTTACAGGCCTGTCTATTCTTCTCAGTAAGGAGTCCCCAATCACGTAGACCTGCCTTTTCCTGGTGACGATGTGATTCTCCAGTCTCTTCCCTGTTCCCTCTGGCTGCAAGTCCTCTCGATTCCTATTCACCCTTGCAATCCTCTGCAACCCATCCCGTATCCTTCTGGGGTTCATGTTTGGTGTTATCTCCATTGACTCTTCCCCTCTTCCTATAGGACTGGCTGCTCTTCTCTTCTTCCTTGCCCTCTCACCTTCAGCAACCACCTGCTGTGCCCCTTCTTCATTTTCCAACTCTGCAGACCTGTTCCTGAGCTCTATTTCTCCTTCACTGGCCCGACTTTTCCTCTGCCTGGTTCTCTTAGTCACATGCTTCCACCGTCCACTTTCCTCACCCAGCAGTCTCCCCTAAGAGTTCTTTGGTCCTGCTTCCATCTGCAAATCTGAGTTTTTCCCTTCAGCCTCCTCATGTCTTTGCTCCATCATCTGCTCAAACCCTCTTCTAAACTCAACCAGAGTTTCCACCTGCATCTCCAATCCTCGGATCTTTTCTTCCATCAGCTCTATCAGGTGGCGCTTCATGCAGACGAAACTCTTCTCAGGTACCCCCTCCAGGATCATGTACATGCCGTAGCTTCCACATCCAGTCATCCTCATTGTGTCTTCCACTGCTGCCTCTGTATCGGTCATAGCCTTCCCACCTAAATCCTGTAAATCCGGGAAACACAAACCAAACCAAAACACAACCACCCACAGCAAAACAAACCTCCAACAAGCACCACAACACTGCTAGAACACTGCACACTCCCTTCACTAGCCTGTGTGTTCTTCTGCCTGCCTGTTAGTCTTCCCAAAACTCCCCCTACAAACTCCCACTCAAACTCCCCTGTTTACAGTTCTGTTTGCTGGCTCCTGTGCCGCTGCCCCTGCCCAGAGTGCCGGCTCCGCAGCTCCCATTGGCCAGAGTTCCTATCACTGCGATGGGGCAGAGACAGGGTCAGGGATCCAGGGCACCATCCGAGATCTCCCCTGTCTCTGTTCCCATCACCAGGGGGCTGAGAACTCTTCAACACACAAAACCTTCACTGGCTGGACGTCCCATCTACTGAGTACCAGAGGTCACGGAGCTCCCCTGGGGTCTGGCTGGGCATGGGGCTGGGAGCCGAGGTGCCGGGCTGGGCCCCTCACCTGCTACAATGATCAGCACAGAGTCGCTGGGCTCCGAGTAGGCAGCTGGTCCTGTTCTGTGGCTATAACGACAGGTGTAGCTGCCACCGTGTTCCCGTCTGGCGCTGGTGATGGGAAATTCAGCCTCAGAGCCAGCAGGGTCTGTGTAATTCGGATAGTTCCCATCTCCAGCCTTGTAGAGGAGGAACCTCATGCCCAGGCATTGATGCCGATACCGGATGGTGACGTTTCCCCCCACGGGGATCACCCCCCCGGGGCTGACGGAGATGGAGGGTTTGGGGTAGGACTCCTCTGGATTCACAAACAAACAGGCAGTAAGTGGGGGTGACAAACGGCGTCTGTCTCATTCAATCCTCTCCCCATCTGTAGCTCCAGTGTTTTACCTCCCACCCGTCCCTGGGGTGCAGGCCCGGCCCCGCGGCTCACAGCCGGGGAGAGACACAGGACGGGGGAAAGGATTCCTTCAGTTCTCCAGCATCAATTCATTCCTGCCCCTATTGCATTCAGGGGTGACTCCAGATTGACCCTGGGGGCTGAGATCAGAACCCAGCCCTGGCCCCACTGCAGTTGGGGGTGAATTGGGATCTACCCTGGAGGGGTTTGTGGGACAAATCTGAGCCCTCTGAGCAAGCGGCTCCCAGGACAGGCCCCCCAAGAAACATGTTTACAAAATCCCCCGGTTGTTCTCACAATTTCCTGCCCACCCCCAGGGCTCTGCTCTGCCCCAATCTGCTCCCAGCCGCTGGGGATTTAGCTCCGCTCTGCACGGTGCCGGCGGCCCCTTTGGGGACGGGATATTCCCAAAGCTGTTCAGGGGACGTTCCGAACGCTGGGTCGGGCTGAACCGGACCCACGAGCAAAGCAGTGACGCGCGTGTGCAGCAACCTGAGGGTGAGACACAACGGTGCCTTGCTCGAGTCCCTCTGCGTGTCCACTTCTTACAGCCCTGCTCTGCCTGACCCGTTCCCCGGGCTCCTGCCAGCTCCCCGGGCACAGTGCGGGGGCGCTGTGGGGTGCCTGGTGTCTTCACTCTGTATTTCCTGGGGGCAGAGCTTTGAGTGCAGGTGAATTCACCCTGTGTGGTGCCCATCCCTGTAATGAGTGTGGGGAGGTCTCAGTCCCCACATCTGCGTGTACGAGGGAGCAGGGGTTTGACAGGATCATCCCTTTGGGGGATCTGCACCCCCGATCCACGTCCTCGTCCTTAATGTAGAAATTCCCCCAGCTGCCCCATTCCCCACAGATTCTCACATCCCAACACCCCGCTCCGCCCAGCCAACCAGCAGCCTGGAAAGCAGATGGGTCTTTAGGGACCAGATCCCAGAGCAACTGGATCCTACACCCTGGGCTCAGATCCCCCTGCCCATGGGCACAGGCTGTATCCGATACTCACCGAGGAAGAGGATGGTGAGAGCAGATGCCATGATGGAGCAGTGGGGGGTGTCACAGACTGACAGGACTCGTGCTCTCTCTCGGCTCCGTACGGTCCCTGGGAGGAGAACCCCCTTCAGAGCGACAGCCCTTCTCTGGGGTCCACTCTCTCCTGGGGGTTAAGCCATAGGCTCCTCTGCCGCCTGGAACCGCACCTCTCTGAGCCTTCAGCACGCCCTCAGCACAGGACATCTAAATCTCCCTGTATCCAGGTGGGCTCTGCCTGCTCTCCCCTGCCAGCCAGAACCCCTCCTCCCAGCTGGGCATCTGATATCACTGGTCCCACCAGCTCCTCCCCTGTCCATTGTCTTCTCTCCAGGTAAACAGGTCGCCTGGGCCTCCTCTCCTCTCTTCTGTCCTCTGGCCCCCTCTGGCTGGAACCGGCTGGTCAGGTCACCGGTGTCCTCTCTCTGCAGCCCATTGTCCTCCCACTGGCCACAACCGGCTGTGACTCCTGAGCTGGGCTTTCTGGTCACCAGTCACTGGGGTATCTGTTAGAACCCTCAACCCTCCCCCTTCCCTGGTTCTTGTCACGCAGACAGCGAGCAGCAAAAGACCAGACGTCCGAAGCGCAGCCAATATGATGTTTATTGGGGTTAGTTTCCAAGCCCTTCACACCAGTCGGGCTTATCTCCATACACCGATAGTGTCTGTTCCCCAGTGTCCCCTTCCCGGCTCTGATTCCGCAGAGCAGTAACCCTGCGTCCCCCTTCCCAGCTCCGACATCGCAGAGCCTTGCCTGTGTCCCTGTACCCCGTTCCCTATATTCTGTTCCCGTTCCTGCCCCCTCCCTGTTAGCAAACGTGATTCCAGTTTCCCTTCCTATTTCCTGTTTGACCCCAGTTCATATAGTAATATTCTCAGCTATACCTTAACCAATCATTTTACTGAAATTTAACTAACCAATATTAACCACCTCGTTAAACTAGTAACACCCAGGGAAACTGAGTCCCATGCCCTCTGCATGCAAACCATTGAAAAAAACAAGAAAAAAAAAGAACTCTCCTCACTTCATCACAGCACCCCCTGGAGGTAAAACACCCCGATGCTAAGCTCCACCGAGCTTGAGGCCCGAGTGTGAGCCGAATGAGGAACTGTGCCGGGGGCTGCAGCTCCAGGAAGCCCGTGATGCACTCGGCCCCTTTCTTCCCATCAGATGGTTTCTCTGCAATCTCCAGCCCAAATCTACCGCGGTCAGAGCAAAGCCAGCTCCCTGCAATGCCCAGCAAACCACATCCCCTCCGGCAGCTGCTCAGCCCCCCTCCCATCACCTCCCAGCCCCACATGGGAGCTGCTCAGTCTGGGGGCCAGCTGGGAAAGGGGGAATCTCAGGAGATGTCAAGAGGTGTCCAGGCCACCCTGACCTTTTCCAACAGACCCATCTAGCCTCCGTCTAGCAGTTCAGAGCAGAGGAGGGCACCCCCCCCACACAGTGCCCACCACAGAGCGACCCTCTCCCATGGAGCAGGGCAGAGATTCCTTTCTGACCCGGCAGGGCCCAGCACTCATCCTGGAGCATGAGGGTGGAGGGACCTGGCCAACCTCCTTCTCAGGTAGTGTCGCTGTAGATGCTGTTCATAGCCAAGTAGCGTGAGACAGAGACTGAACAGAGGGGTGGGAGGTTGTGGTTTACAGCCCCTGTAATCGGACAGGGGAGGGATAAATTTAGATTCTAAGTTGCTAAAGCAGCAGCCGAAAAATCCGTGAAAAAGGGAAGTGTGTCCAGAGCCGGCACTCGTTTGCTGTTTCTGCTACTGCCTGGGAAACGCAGCGTAAACCTGACTCCACAGCAGCGACCCTGTAATATACCCTGGTTTTGGTATGGGAGTGGGGTCTAGTGGTTAGAGCAGGAGGGCCTTTCCCACCATAGGCACTGACTTCTACTGGTGCTGGTGGGTGCTCGACCCCCGTCTGCCCCCAGCCCCGCCCTGACTCCACCCCTGCCCCGCCCCCATTTCAACCCCTTCCCCAAAGTCCCTGCCCCAACTCCATCCCCTCTCTGCCCCTATTCTGACTCCTTCCCCAAATCCCCGCCCGGCCCCGCCTCTTCCCTGCCTCCTCCCCTGAGGATGTCACATTCCCGCTCCTCCCCCTCCCTCCGGGAGCTTGCTACAGCTGTTTGGTGGCAGCAAGCACTGGGGAGGTAGGCGGAGGAGCTGAGATGCGGCGCACTCAGGAGAGGGGGGAGGAGGAGGAGTTGGGACAGGGCAGGGAGCTTGGTTGCTGGTGGGTGCAGAGTCCCCACTAATTTTTCCCCACGGAGTCGGCGCCTGTCATAAATATAAAGGGAAGGGTAACAGCCTTTATGTATGCAGTAATACAAGATCCCTCTTGGCCAGCAGTACAGAATCACTTACCTGTAAGGGGTTAAACAGTTTAATTAATCTAGTTGGCACCTGACCAGAAGGACCGATAGGGAAGGAAGATACTTTCAAATGGGGGGGGAGGGGAGGCTTTGTTTCTTCTCTTGTGTGTGTGTTCGCTCTTGAGACAAAGAGCGGGACCAAGGAGATAACCCAGCTCCTACTGAAATGGTACATCTAAAATTACAGAAATTGTAAGTAAAGGCAAGGAAATGCATTAGATTATCTTTTGTTTCACTTGTGAATTTTCCCTATGCCAACAGGGAGGTTTATTCCTGTTTTGTAACTTTGAAGTTGAGCCTAGAGGGGAATCCTCTGTGTTTTATATCTTTTTACTACCCTGTAAAATTACCTTCCATCCTGATTTTACAGAGGTGCTTCTTTTACTTTTTATTTTATTTTTCTTTATAATAAAGTTCTTTTAAGAACCCGATTGGTTTTTAGTGTCCTAAAAACCCAAGGATCTGGTCTGTGCTCACTTTGTTAACCTATCCGTTTGTATATTATTCTCAAACCTCCCCCCCAGGAAAGGGGCTGAAGAGGTTTGGGGGGGTATTTTGGGGGGACAGGGCTCCAAGTGGCCCCTCCCTGAATGTTTGTTTAAATCACGTGGTGGTGGCAGCAATACCGTCCAAGGACAAGGAAAGGAATTTGTGCCTTGGGGAAGGTTTAATCCTAAACTGGTAGAAATAAACTCAGGGGGTCTTTCATGTGGGTCCCCACATCTGTACCCCAGAGTTCAGAGTGGGGAGAGAACCCTGACAGCACCTATGCACCCCTCCCCTCCCCACAGCAATCCCATCTCCCCCAGGTGCGACACAGTCTCCTGGCATCAGGACAGGGGGGTGGGGGCTGCCCAGGGGTGCTGGTTTGTGGTTCTGTGTTTATTACAAATCTGGAGGTTAACAATATGCAAAATAACATCAAAGCTGCCTTGCTGTGTCCCCTTCCCCTCCCCCTCCCGGTGCTGAGTCCCCCCTACCCGCATATGTGCATCTGGGTGGGGCAGGGGGACAGCAGCTTGATGAGATGGGGCTGCAGCGGGGAGAAGGCAGTGTCCCCCCTAAATCTTCCCTAGAAGCAGAGTTCTCTGGGGCAGGTGCTGTAGGGGGTGAGTCTATTGCCCCCGGGGGGATGGCGCCCCATGGCTGTGGGGGGCTCTCACTGCGGGACTCCCTGGCTCACGTTGATCACGGCGTACACACTGGGCTGCAGCGTCTGGAGGTCCAGCTCGGCGTAGGTGCCGGGGTCAGGCTCCTTAGGGTGGGAGGGGAGAGAGTCACTCGTGTGTGTGTGTGTGTGCATGCACGCACATGCACCAAACATCGCCCCCACACACAGACACAGAGCAGGGACCATCCCCTCCAGTAGGGGGTGACAGGAACATACACATACACCCTGCAACCCCATCTGGCAATCCCATAAGCCCACCCCTCTCCCAATAGCCCGACCTCCACCCCAAACCACTGAGTGTGCCAGGAAAGCCTGTGGGGGGGGGGGCTATGAGGGGGCTGCTTGGGTCCATGCAGGTCAAGGTTGGGGTCAGGCCCCATGGGGGAACAGGAAAGACTTACCAGGGTCTGTGGCTCTTTCCCTTCGTTATTGGAGGCGTCTGCGGAACAGAGACACCCGCTGAGGTGCACCCCCGGCCGGCCCAGAGCAGAACCCCACACCCAGCTCCCACCCCTCCATCCAGCAAGGGTGCTCAGAGCCTGGCACAGCCACCCATCCCCCACCCCAGAGCATGGGCCAGGGTCATTAGCTCCGTGTTACAGAGAGGAAAACAGAGGCACAGAGACGGCGGCAGAGTCTAGGGGGTTACGGCAGGGCGAGGGGGGGCACTCGAAGCCAGGACTCCTGGGTTCTCACGCCGGCTGTGGGAGGGAGTGGGGTCTAGTGGTTAGAGCAGGAGGCTGGGGGCCAGGAATGGATGGGGATTCCCTGCAGGTCACTGGCTGGGAAGGTCTGATGGAGAAGTGAAGGGGGACACAAAAGCCCCAGGACTGGGATGGGAGAGTCCCTGAACCAGAGGGGGAGGGGAGCCCCCAAAAGCCCCTCCCTTCCCCAGCTGTCTTGCTCCACCCCGGTACCCTTTGTGTGTGTTACTCACAGACGGGGTCTTCATGAGCTGGGATCTTTAACACCCCAAAACGGCTGGCATTAAAAGAGAGAAAATCCCTTTGTAAATGTCATAGCCCCCACCCGCAGGGAGATTCCACAACACACCCAGAGAGCCCCCCATTGTGCCTCACACTGAATCCTGTTCCCTAACCCCCCCCACCACAACCACTAGACGCCACTTCCCTCCCAGACCAGGGAGCAACCCAGGTGTCCTGGCTCCCAGCCTCCCTGATCTAACCATTAGATCCCACTCGCCTCCCTGAGCAGGGAGAGAACCCAGGAGTCCTGTGTCCTGTGTCAGGTAGATCAGTGGTGGGGAGCGGAGCTGGGGTCTCACCTGCTCTGTCTCGGGGCTGGTCCTTTCCCTGCAGAGACATGAAGCAGAATCGTCCCTGAGTCGACCTTGATCCCATGTACCAGCCCTGCCCCTCAGCCCTATAGGGCAGCCGGGATGGGGGGCCCAGTACAGATTTCCCACCCCCCCGCTCTGCTGGGGGTAGCCCTGACCCCTCCAGCTGCTGAGCCTGGATACCCTAGAGACAGGTCCAGGGCCCCTGCAGCACAGCACCCCCTAGTGAGTCCCTGCCCCACCCACTGCAGCCCAGTGCTCTCTGCTCAGCCCCCTACCTTTCTCCCTGAACCATAGCGCCCCTTAGATCTGCCCAGGGGTTTTGGGGCCAGCTCTCACTGCCAGGGGAGAGCACCCCCTGCTGGTCCCCTGCCCCACCCCCTGGGTTTCCTTCCCTGTCTCCCATCCAAACCTTGACCCCTTCCCAGCCCGGCTTAGCAGCGGGTTTAACCCTTCCCTTGCTGGGCAGGGCACTCACTTCTGTAGCAGAAGAAGATCAGGAGGAGGGGAAGGAGGCCGACGGCCGCCACACTCACCCCGGCGATGATGGCACGGGTCACATCCGGTGCTGAACTTGGTTCCAATGTCCCTGGGAAGCAGCACCAGGTGGTGAGCACCGTGAGTGGCTGGTTCGTTACCTGCTGCCCCAGCCCCTCCCCCACGAGGACCTAGGGACCCACAGCAGAACATTCTATGGGGCTAGTGGTGGGGCAGGATCAGAGGGGATTCTGGGTATTAGTGGTCAGGGGGTTCACTCCCAATGGCAGAGGGCTGTACTGGGGTGAGCACTTGGGAGGGAGCTTGTGTCTGGGGAGGGGCTTTGAAATCTTTGGGAGAACCAAGCCCTGCTGAAGTGATCAGCAGCAGAAGATGTAATGGTGCTGTAATTGCAACAGCTGTCATTAGGTTCCAGAGTCAATGATATGTCACTCTGAATCAGTGGGTTCAAGTGTTAACACCATGTCTATCTGGACTGAGAGGTTCCAGGGTTAATGCCACACTGGGCACACCCCAGCGAAAGGGGAGCCCTGCTTCTGAGCCGTTCTGCTGGGCTGGCTGTAAACTCAGGATACACGGGGTCATTATCCCCGGTGCCGTTCTCTCAGGGAGATATGCACCGAACTGTGCCCCATAAGGGTGGCTTTGTGGTGCCGGTGGACAGCAAAGCAACCCAGTTTGTGGGGCCCCTGTGGTGGGGCTGTTTCCAAGGCTGGTTTGATGGTCATTCCCCCCGGCCAGCCCCGGTACCTGGCCTAGTGCTGCCTGGGATGTGTGGAAGTCGGCGTCATTCCTGACTGAGTTGGGAATAGAACCAGCGTCTGTCGGGGGGGACGGGGATGAGAAAGCTGGAGCCCTGGTGTCTGTGGTTAGTTATACAGGGAACGTCTCCTCCCCCCAACTGCCAATGGCGGCTCTTCCCCGGGCTGAGCCGGCGTCCCTGGGGAGGAGACGGGACCCAGGGATTCAGGCCGGCTCAGCACCCCGGGATCCCAGAATGGGGAGGATCAGCCCAGCGAGACCCTGAGCGCAGATACAGCCCCTGCCTGGCTCCACGGAAACCGGAACCAAAATCATTCCTGACTAGTAGTAATTAACAGGAGCCCCTGTCCTGGGCCATCTCCCCCGTGTGCTTGGAGCTGTACAGACACATGACACAGAGACAGTCCCTGCCCCAGCCAAGTGCCATTCAGACCTGGGGTCACTGCGGAGCAGGTCTGGGTGCGGCTGTTCCTATTTTGGGGGAGGAAGGTCCGTGTGTCTATAGAGCTACAGGGGAGCTTGTCTGCCAACCGGGGCTGTATCAAACCAGGGGGCGCTAATACCGACAGCCCGGACTCACTCTGAGACCCCCTGAGTGCCCAGCTGGGTGTGGGGCTGGGACCAGGGATGCTGAGCCAGGCCCGATGTGATGAAGTGGGGGGTTTTCTTGTTTTCTGTGGAGTTTTCAATGGTTTGTATGCGGAGGGGGTGGGACTCAGTTTCCCTGGGTGTCACTGGTTTAATGAGGTGAGGGGAGAGGGAGTGTGTTTTGCAGAGGACCGGAGAGAGGACTTGGGGACGCAGCCGATGGCCAGGAGGATGGACACCCCAGCAACCAGTGACCTGGCAACCTGGTGACCCGGAGGCCCAGCTGAGGAGACGCAGCCGGTTCTGGGCACTGGGAGGACAATGGGCTGCAGAGTGAGGACCCAGTGACCTAACCAGCCTGTTCCAGCCAGAGGACAGAAGCGAGGAGAGGAGGCCCCGGTTTACAACCCTGTTTACCTGGAGAGAAGACAATGGACAGAGGCGGGACCTGGAGCCAGTGATATCAGATGCCCAGCTGGGAAGCAGGGGGGCTCGGGGATGGAGAGGGGGAACAGGCAGAGCCCACCTGGATACAGAGAGACTGGGATGTGCTGGGCTGAGGGAGGCCAGGCCTGAGGCCCTGAGAGTTTCCTGTGCTGTGTTCAACTCTCAATAAATCCTCCTATTTTATGCTGGCTGAGAGTCACTCCGGTCTAGAGAACAGGGTTGCATCAACCCCTTCGGGGGTGGAGGCCCCGGGCGTCCAGAGCGAGTGGACTCCCTGAGGGGGCCCATGGCAGAGACAGACGTGCTAAGGCTCAGAGAGGTGCGGCTCCAGGAGGTGGAGGGGCCTGACCCCGAGAGAGACTGGACCCCCGAGAAGGGCTATCGCACTGAAAGGGGAACCCACCACGGACTGCACGGGGCCAAGAGAGGGCACGATCTGTGAGTCCGTGACACCCCTCACTTGCTATACCAGCTCCATGGGGCAGGCGGAGACAGGCCGTGAGACACAGACCCCGGCAGAGTCACTGTTGAGCCCCCAAATCCAAGAACAAGAGAGCTGGGCTAGTGAGACATGAGGCACAGGGCCCCCCACCCCTCAGCAGGGCAATGGCGCGGATCCATCTGCAAGGAGCCCGTGGAGGGGTGGCTGGGGCAGGGCAAGGAGAGGCCGAGGGGACCTAGAGGCCAATTGCGTTTTATCTCCATCA
>NC_048313.1:29080166-29094682 GCF_013100865.1 Trachemys scripta elegans
AGGGGGACCTAAACCGCGTCGCGGAGGCCGTACTGGCCTGGGGGGGGGGGGACCCGAGCCGCGCCGCGGGGGCCGCACCGGCCTGGGGGGGGACCCACGTCGCGGCTCGGGTCGGGTCGGCTCCAGCCTGGCCCGGTCCCCGCGGCGCGGCTCGGGTCGGGTCAGCTCCAGCCCGGCCCAGTCCCCGCGGCGCAGCTCGGGGTCCCCCGTCCCCCCCGTGGCGCGGCTCGGGGTCCCCTGTCCCCCCCACGGCGCAGCTCGATTCCTGGGGACGGGGCTTGCACCAAGCCCCGCCCCCAGGAATCGGGCCCCGCTCTTGCTAAAGCTGGCCCTGGTCTCCGATACTCACCATGGAGGAGGACGGTGAGAGCAGACGCCATGATGGGGCAGTGGGAGGCCCCTCAGAGCCTGAGGCCCGAGTGCGAGCCGAATGAGGAACTGTGCTGTGGGCTGCAGCCTCAGGAAACCCGTGATGTGCTCGGCCCCTTTCTTCCCCATCAGATGATTTCTCTGCAATGTTCAGGCCAAATCTAACACTGTCAGAGCAAAGCCAGCTCCCTGCAATGCCCAGGAAACCACATCCCCTTCTGCAGCTGCCCAGCCCCCGCTTCCCCCATCACCTCCCAGCCCCATATGTGAGCTGCCCAGTCCGGGGACCAGCTGGGAACGGGAAAATCTCAGGAGTCGTCAAGAGGTCCCCAGTCTGCCGTGAGCTTTTCCAACAAGCCCATCTAGCCTCCCTGGAGCAACAGCTCAGAGGAGAGGAGGGCTCCCCCCACCACACAGTTCCCCCCATGAAGCGACCCTCTCCCATTGAGTGGGGTAGAGATTCCTTCCTGACCTGGCTGGGCCCAGCATCCACCCTGGAGCATGAGAGTGGAGGGGCCTGGACAACCTCCTTCTCAGGTAGTGCGCTGTTCACTGTGATTGTTGAAAATACTGCTGAAAGGTATCCCATACGTATAAAATGATCGATCATTCAGGTGTGCACACCCCAGGTTGTAGAGGTGCCGGGTCATAAGGGGAGGATTAGAGTCCTCTCTCCTACCTGTCTGTTGGGGAAAAATTGCATAGGTGAATATACCCTCGGTCGTAGCAGGATCAAGCCCAAAAAGTAGGGGTGCTTAGGGTTCCTCCATCCTGCTCTGTCAGGCAGAGTTTTTAGTGGGTATAGACTTTTTGTGTTTTGCAAGTCCCAGCATAAGCATGGGCAAATAAGAAATAGATTTCTGTAAGACCTTATTGTGAAGGATATAGGAGTGTGGGATATTGTTGTGTTTTTACACACAGGTTGTCCATTTTACAAAACACTTGTCACATTTTTTAGTTAATTTCAGACACGTTTTTAATAATGTGTTTTTGCTACATGTTTTTTTGGTGACAGGTAGGGACAAGCACACCCATTTCCGAGGGCTTCATTCCATACACCCTTTTCTTTTTATTCACTTACTGACCCATAACCCTGGGTAACCAACAGGATCCCATGGTCAATTTTGGGAGCAGAATTACTTTTTATATTTTTGTTTTTACAAACTGTTGATGATCAATTTTAACAATAATTTTACTAATAAATTAGGCTTAACCATGCTAGAAACATATTGCATTTATTTATATTTGTAGGTATTGAACAAGGACCCTTTTTGTTGTTTGAAAAGATGCGTTAATACCTGAACATTTCCAGATATTACCCAAAACATTTTGTATTTAAGTTTAACGGAAAGAACTCAAATGTGAAATTGCCGAATTATTAACTATGGTTTGCAACCTGTCCTTTAAATCAGCTTCTATACCCAATGACTGGAAGATAGCTAATGTAATGCCAATATTTAAAAAGGGCTCTAGAGGTGATCCCGGCAATTACACACCGGTAAGTCTAACGTCAGTACCGGGCAAATTAGTTGAAACAATAGTAAAGAATAAAATTGTCAGACACATAGAAGAACATAACTTGTTGGGCACAAGTAAACATGGTTTCTTTAAATAATATATGGAGATATACCTATCTCATAGAACTGGAAGGGACCTTAAAAGGTCATTGAGTCCAGTCCCCTGCCTTCACTAGTAGGATCAAGTACAGTCACTGACAGTTCCCCCCACCCTAAGTGGCCCCCTCAAGGATTGAACTCACAACCCTGGGTTTAGCCGGCCAATGCTCAAACCACTGAAGGGAAATCATGTCTTACTAATCTATTAGAGTTCTTTGAAAGGGTCAACAAACATGTGGACAAGGGGGATCCAGTGGACATAGTGTACTTAGATTTCCAGAAAGCCTTTGACAAGGTCCCTCACCAAAGGCTCTTATGTAAATTAAGTTGTCATGGGATAAGAGGGAAGGTCCTTTCATGGATTGAGAACTGGTTAAAAGACAGGGCACAAAGGATAGGAATTAATGGTAAATTCTCAGAATGGAGAAGGGTAACTAGTGGTGTTCCCCAAGGGTCAGTCCTAGGACCAATCCTATTCAACTTATTCATAAATGATCTGGAGAAAGGGGTAAACAGTGAGGTGGCAAAGTTTGCAGATGATACTAAACTGCTCAAGATAGTTAAGACCAAAGCAGACTGTGAAGAACTTCAAAAAAATCTCACAAAACTAAGTGATTGGGCACAAAATGGCAAATGAAATTTAATGTGGATAAACATAAAGTAATGCACACTGGAAAAAATAACCCCAACTATACATACAAGATGATGGGGGCTAATTTAGCTATAATTAATCAGGAAAAAGGTCTTGGAATCATCGTGAATAGTTCTCTGAAGGCGTCCACGCAGTGTGCAGCGGCGGAAAGCAAATGGGATGTAAGGAATCATTAAAAAAGGGATAGAGAATAAGACAGAGAATATTTTATTACCCTTATATAAATCCATGGTATGCCCGCATCTTGAATACTGCATACAGATGTGGTCTTCTCATCTCAAAAAAGATATACTGGCATTAGAAAAGGCTCAGAGAAGGGCAACTAAAATGATTAGGGGTTTGGAACAGGTCCCATATGAGGAGAGATTAAAGAGGCTAGGACTTTTCAGCTTGGAAAAGAGGAGACTAAGGGGGGATATGATAGAGGTATATAAAATCATGAGTGATGTGGAGAAAGTGAATAAGGAAAAGTTATTTACTTATTCCCATAATATAAGAACTAGGGGCCACCAAATGAAATTAATGGGCAGCAGGTTTAAAACAAATAAAAGGAAGTTCTTCTTCACACAGCGCACAGTCAACCTGTGGAACTCCTTGCCTGAGGAGGTTGAGAAGGCTAGGATTATAACAGGGTTTAAAAGAGAACTAGATAAATTCATGGAGGTTAAGTCCATTAATGGCTATTAGCCAGGACGGGTAAGGAATGGTGTCCCCAGCCTCTGTCTGTCAGAGGGTGGAGACGGATGGCAGGAGAGAGATCACTTGATCATTGCCTGTTAGGTTCACTCCCTCTGGGGCACCTGGCATTGGCCACTGTTGGTAGACAGGATACTGGGCTGGATGGACCTTTGGTCTGACCCGGTATGGCCGTTCTTATGTTCTTATGCTAAACTAAGAATGTGCATCTCTCTGCATCCTATGGCCAAGGCAATTTTATGTTTTAATTTTATTTAGGATCCCAGATGTCCCATTTTTATAGGGACAGTCACATTTTTGGGGACTTTTTCTGATATAGGCAAATATTACCCGCCACAACCTGTCCTGTTTTTTCACGGTTGCTATCTGGTCACCCTAATTTTATTTGTTGTTTATATAGCAGCTAGGAGGTGGTGTTTAGCCACCGCCACATATTTTATGTTGCCTTTAGGGTTTTTTTAGATTTATTTGTATTAAGTTTACAGCAGTATTTGCCTCCTTGTGAATAAGACTATTTTGCAGTTGTGACAAGGAACTTAATATATTTTTAATTATGTTTAGGTTTCTAGTATTAATAATTTGTGCTTTAAAACCATTTTTTAAAATATGGTGTTTACTATATTTTGTTTTGCTTGGCCATTGGAATGTTGATGTGTTTTTATTTAGGCTAGGAAGGGAGTAGGGTGAACATTTAGGTTTTAATTTAGACACGTTTAGCTGAGTTTAATTTTTACCAATTTTTATTCGTATTAATAGTGGATTTAACAAAAAATTTACTGGATTACTTTGGCTTATATACAATTTTGTTTTTTTTTTATTTTAATTGGGGTACTTTTTTGAATGCATAGTTTTTGCTGCGTGTGTCCGGGAACTATAGATTCAATTTATTACAGGGTATTGGACAGTACCCCACAATAACTGTTAGTATTGTTCCTGTCTTAACAGGCTTATTTTACTGATATGGTAATTGTGGGTAGCTGGAACTCCAGGTGGTATTTTTAAAGGGACCTTCTATTTTTATTTTTAGTGGTGTTTATAAGGTGAACTTTAAGTTCCACTTTTTTAGGCATATACATTGGTATTTTTTAAAGGTTTTAAGATTTGGCTAGTGTTTTTATGATACCATTCCATGAGGATCACCGGATTACGGGTAGGAATCCATGATTGGTTGGTGGGGAGTGAATTATTCCTTAAAGATTGGTTTAGGAGGAGGGCTGCATTTTTTCCCACGATTGCTTTAATTATTTGGCACTAAAAGTTCCCGGAAGCAGGTAACGCCAAACCTTACACTGGAGTTTTATTTTTTGTGGATTACAATTGTGGTGGTTAAGCAGCGCTGTGTGCTCAGGTTTTGGGATGTTCTTTTCTGCAAAGAATTTAAACATTATTATTTAGGTAAACAATGTAATTTGTGAAACATGGACTGAGTTTAGTTTTTTATTCTTTCCAATGCGGTATACCAATGGGTAAGGCGGTTCACTATGGAGTAAGGGCCTATTCATTTCAATTTTAGTGAGTGACTTTTTTATTTTAAGGTACATGATTTGGTCCCCTGTTTCCCACAGGGCTGTTTTATGGGCCTTTGTTGGAATTTGTTGTTCATGTGTTCGATGGCCCGATTAACCCTATCCTGGAGGGTGGTTTTATTTTTCTGTAACTGTTTGAGCCATTGAAAATAATCACGCTGGGTTATATTAGAGCTCTCTTCTTCACCCTGTACCGGGTAACTCGGATCAATCATTAGGCGCATTGGATGTTCAAACAGAATTTGAAAGGGCTGAATTTTTATCCTTCGTTTATTACTGCTGTGGATGGCAGCCAAAATTAGAGGAAGTTTATCTGGCCATTTCTTTCCCGTGTGATTTACTGCCTTTCAGAGCACTTCCTTAATAGTGCGGTTCATGCCCTCTACTTGGCCTGAGGACCGAGGCCGGTCTGGTACATGGAGCTTTTGTTTAGTTTCTAAGGCTTGTATTAGTGTTGTAAAGATTTTTTTTACAAAGGCTCCACCATTGTCAGAATCTATTATTTTGGGGGTGCCATATCTACTCACTACCTCATTAAAGAACTTTTGGGCCACTGCCCTGGTGCTATTATCTTTAGTAGGAAATGCCTCCACCCACCCGGAAAAGGAATCGATTATCACCAATAAATACTGGAATCCTTCCTTACTCCTTGGCCGTTTATCAATAAAATCAATTTGAGCCCTGTGCCACGGCCCAAGCCTTCGGTGGTGCATCCTGGGTTGGTGCGGAGGACAAGCCTTGTCCTGAGAGCACCGCTCACAATTTCACCCCCATGTTTTAACATTATTCTTCATACATGTTTATTTTGCTACTTGTTTTAGCCTTTTTAAAATTTCTTCCACTTTTTTAGCCGCCAACCGAATACCAAGAGGCTGATTCATCAGGGAAATGCAGGGCTGGGGCTGTGAGAGCTTCTGCTTTAGCAGGGTTAAGGCGGAGTTCTGCTCTTTTCCCCAATTTCATTTGGATTTTTTTTTAGCAGGTTTTACAAGGGGTGAGTTATTTCAGCACATTTATAAATGTGCGGGCTAAGAAAATGGAATGCTCCTAGCTCTACTCTTAAAGAGTGGGTGTCAGGAGGGGCCGGCCTCACCTTCCTCTGATCTACCTGTCTCCCTTCTTGTCCAAGGACTGCGCCCAGCTGTGTAATCTGAGATAACACCAGCTGAGCCTTGTCTAAGGCTACTTTGATCCCCGTTTCCTGAATTCGTGCCAACACTTTTTCCGTTAGTGTTTGCGTTTGTGCCTCAGTTTCCCCAAATATCAAAATGTCATCTACAGATGAACACACAAAAGGCCTTTCCTGTGGGCTCAACTGGTCTAGCAAATCCACAACATGCCGATGGGCAATAGCCGGGCTGTTGTGATATCCCTGGGGCAACCGACAAAAGGTCCGTTGTTGCTCCTGTATGGTAAAGGCAAACGGATCTTGTGAGTCCGGATGTAGGGGGGTGGCAAAGACACACTTGGCCAGATCAACAACTGAGAAATATTTGGATGTGGCCGGCACTGTTTGTATGACCTGTGTCATATCAGTCACAGTAGGAACCATAGGGATGGTGCCCTTATTGATTCTTCTATAATCAATGGTTAAACACCAGGATTGGCCGTCTGCCTTTAGCACTGGCCACACAGGGGAGTGAAAGGGTGAATTCGTTAGTGGTGTTATTTAAAAACAAAACAAAACAAAAATGTATTTGAAACCTGCAAAGCAGTTTTACAAACCACAAGTGTTGGTTTAGGTTCTAAACACTCCACATCTGTACACAATCTATTTATACACAGCTGTACACAGATTACATTTCTATACATTTGGGGGCAGTTAAGTTTCAATAGAACTCCCTTATGTTCTTTCAGCAAATTTGACTACATTGTCCATAGTCAAATGATTTCAATCAGATTGTCGCTTTGCCTGGATTACTTACAGACATTCCTTTGGAAAAGGGCCCGTTTTCCCTTCAGAATGGCTGCAAAGAAACCAAGAATTCTCTTTCTCTAACACTGTTACAACGTTCAACTGCTTAATTCCCTCCAGCCTCTGCAGGGTTAACTTCTCGCTCTCTTTCCTTAACTCACTTGCTTATCTCCCAAAATGACATGTTCATCAGCCCAGATTTCACCATTCCAAGTATTGTCCCAGGGATCTGAAATCCCCCTGCCTGTACTTACGGCTTCCCTTACTCCTGCCACTATGCCCCTCAGGGCTCCCGACCTGTTTTCCAGTCTCTTGATCTGTTGCCTGTCTGGGCCCGATCCTGCTTTTCTTACTGAACCGTCCCTTCCCATGGGCACTGGCTTTCTTCCACTACCAATTTAGCAAGGAGGGTGGGCTCCTCAACTAGCCCCCACCCTTCCTGGTCCCTTTTCTTTAACATTTTTTAAAAAATTGTGAAATCACAACAATATCCCACACTCCTATATCCTTCATAATAAGGTCTTACAGAAATCTATTTCTTATTTGCCCATGCTTGTCCTGGAACTTGCAAAACACAAAAAGTCTATACCCACTAAAAACTCTGCATGACAGAGCAGGAGGGGGGAACCCTAAGCCCCCTACCTCTTGGGCTCGATCCTGCTACAACCGAGGGTATATTCACCTATGCAATTTTTCCCTGACAGACGGGTAGGAGCGAGGACTCTAATCCTCCCCCTTATGGCCCGGCCCCTCTACGACCGGGGGTGTATATACCTAGACAGTTTGTATATATTTTATTGGTATAGTTTTCCCCGACAGATGGGTCGGAGTGAGGACGTTAATCTCCCCCTATTGCCCGGCACCTCTACGACCGGGGGTCTGCACAGCTGAATGATCGATCACTTCATATGTATGGGATACCTTTTAGCAGTATTTTCACCAATCACAGTGTATGTCTTCCCCCTTTCGCAATTCTCCACCAAAAATATTATGCTTATAAGAAGCACACAGGATCTTTTTCAGGGGAAAAGGCAATACGCTGCATTTATTGAAGATATAACAATTAGCATATGCATCCAATGACTCCCCCCCACACACACACACGCACAGAGTCCCGCCAGTCGATGTTATAGTTACCAGTCCAGAGTTCAGAATAATCTAGTGGCCAGCTAGGTTGATCACGGGTAGGGGAGGAGCCGGGTTCTGTCGGTCACAACACGATGCTCTGGGGAAGTCTTGGCAGGATGAACCCAAAGTTTCTTGGCAAGGCCCCCTGTTTATACAGTGATTTTCCTTCATTGGGACCAATGAGTTTTGCATCGTCATGCTGTAATCAATTGTTGTTTGACGAGTGCTTGTTTTCTTAAATTGTCCTTCTCGTTCTTTATTTTCTTTTTTTATTACATTTTTTAGAGAGTTACCCTGGGCTGGTTTTGATCACAGCTATTTTGTCCCCATTGATAGGTGCCTGTCTCCTCTTTATAGTTGTCAATTTGCTCTCCTTTGACATTTCAATAGGGGGCTGTTGCAGCCTCCTGGTGCCCCTGCGTCTGTCTCCAGTTCCTCCCTTGTCCGTCTGGTTCAGCGATGGCCTTCACACTTATTTCTTAACACACACATTCCTCATTCACACACAAAACAGAATTAATTTACACAGAACATTTTGAACAGGAACATCAAGTTGCAAGGTAAAAGAAAAACAATCATGGCATTCTTTTACTGATTTTAAAATGCTCAACCTACAACAAAGGGGTGACCTTAAAAGGTCTGTTACTGCCTTGAAATCAGCCCAGACACAGATTCCGTCTGATGCATCTTTACCAAACGGCCATTCCTTTCTGCTAGTTTAAAAGCATGGCTGGCAGGGTATAATCAAAGCATACACCAATACTTTTAATACATGTTACATTATTATTTTTTATTCTTTATTCTAAATTATGTAAAATACAAACATAAAATCCTACTACTACATAAGCATAACAGCTGCCGACGCTAATCTTAGCGGAGTGATGTGGCACAGAGACAGGACGGGAGGCTAGGAGGGGTTGTGGTTTCTAGCCCCCGTCAGTGGGGGAGGGAGGGATAAATGTAGATTCTGAGTTGATAAAGGAGCAGCCGATAAAACCGCGAAAGGGGAAGTCTGCCCAGAGCCGGCGCTCGCGTCCTGTTTCTGCTACTGCCAGTGAAACTGCGTAAACCTGATGCTTGGCACCTACCCTGTTATATACCCCGGCTCTGGGAGGGGAGTGGGGTCTAGTGATTGAAGAGGATGGGCTGGGAGCCAGGACTCCAGAGTTCTTTCCCTAGCTCTGGTTGAGGGGTGGGGTCTGGTGCTTAGAGAAAAGGACACAGATTAGAGCCAGCCCCCTAGAGGGGAAAGGCCCCGTGTCCCTTCCCCAGCCCATCGCCGGGGCCGTGGGTCTGCGCAGCTCAGGGCCCGGGGCAGAGCTCACAGGGGCCGATGGCTGAGCCGAGCTCCCTCTCCGACCTCAGGAGGCTGCGAAAGGGACGCCGCCTGGCCCTGCATTCCTTCCCCCATCACGTCCCCCTAACACCACCCCCATCCCATATCCCCTCGTCCCCATCTCCCCTGTTCTAACCCATGGCCTGTGTCTGCTCCCCCCATACACGTCCCCCCACCCCCATCCCATGTCCCCTCTTTTTGCTCCTGGCCTGTCTCCCCTCTGCCTTTCTGTAGTTTCCTCACATGCCCCCCATCAGGTCCCTCTCCCCCCAATTTTGCCCCCTGTCCCATGTCCCTTCACCCCCCCATTATGTCCCCTCATGCCCCAGTCCCCTCCCCCATTCTGCCCACCCCATCCCCTATCCTCTCATACACCCTGAACTCCCTCAGGGAATGTGGGGCAGAGAGGGGTGTAGGGCATTGGGGAGGCAGGAGGTTGATGGGGAAAAAAGTGGGGCACTCAGGACTGAAGGGGCAGGAGTAGGAGGGGGGCAGTGAGAGGGGAAGCTGCAGAGGGGTGGAAATGGCAGCTCCCTCCTGGGGGGCACTGTCTGCCCCTTTGCCCCCTCACATGCCCAAACAATCCTGTCCCCCGGCTCTGACCTTTGGGGGGAGCCTGTCTGCCCTCAAACTCCTGTCCCCCATCCCGAACCCTCTCCCCTCAACCTGCCTCCCAACACCCCCAACCTACTTCCCTCAATCTCCCCAGCCCCTGCCCCACACTGAACAGGGTTAAACACAGGCCGGGGGTGGTGTCCAGAGCCTGCAGCCTGCTCAGCCCCACGGCAAACCCCCCAGTGACCCCTGGGACCGGCTGTTACAGACACAGCAGAGCAGGAACCAGGGGAGCTGTGGCAGGCGCCGTGTGAAACGAGGGGTTTGTTCCAGCCCCGGCCCCGTTCGCTGGAGCGAGTCTCTAGCCGGAAAATCCCCTGGGTTGGGCCCTGGAGATGCTAGCGACTGTCCTGGGGGGGCCGAGGAGCCAGCGGAGCTGGGCTGGAGCCGGAGTCACCGCAGCTGCTGTTAAAATCTGATCCCGTTTCCTCCCGGGTTGGGGGTGCAGCCGGGGGAGGGGCAATGGCGTCGGGGTCCCTCTCTCCGGCCGCTCTGCTCAGGACACCTCCATGGAGCTGGGTCCATAGCAGTGAGTACAGAGCCCCTAAAAGGGGTGGTGGGCGGCACAGCCCGTCCCCACAATATTTTATCCACCAATGAGGCCTTGTTTCCAACACCCTAATTTTGGGTCACAGATTTCTGCTCCCCCACTTCTCCCGTGTCCCAGGTGGGCCCCAGCCTGGCCCGTGGGTTCTGTCCGGCGGCCGGTCGGGTTGGACTAATCCCGTCTTTCTGTCTCGCCAACTTTCCCCCAACGTTCATTCGTCCGGGTTCTCATGACGCTGTCTGAACTTCTCACTCACCTTCGTCGGCTGAACCCCCCACGAGGGGACATTTGGAGGCTCCAGTATCACAGCCCCCCCTGGAGTGGGGAGATTTGGGGGGCAGGGGAGAAGGAAGCTCTGGGGATTTGTACAATAGAAAAAAGGGCGGGGGAGGTCTAGGGAGAAAGGGGGGAGAGAAAAGGGGCTGGGGGACCCCACTGCAGAGAGAGGAGGGGGACAGACACAGGGGCGGGGCAGTAAGCACCGTTATTACAGTGCCAGGGCCAGACACAGTGTCCCCATGGGGGGCTGTCTTGGGGTGTGGTGGGGGCTGGGATTCTACAGGATGTGGGGGGCGGTTCGGGGCTGGGTGATAAATCCCCCAGGACCACAAAGGCTCAACGACCCAGACGCTGGTTTGGAAAGTGCTAGGGCCAAACGCACCCTGCCAGTGCGGCCCTGGATGGCTGGGGGACGATGCGGATGTCTGAGGGGGAGGCTGTAACTCAGGGCGGCCGGTTTAGACTCAATGGGGACCCGAGGCAGGAGCTGGCTGCGAAGGGGCGGGTGGCAGGCGGGTGGGGTGACCGTGGCTGTGAAATGCCGGGTGCCCGGCCCTAAGGAAAGGGAGCAGGCAGAGCGGGTGGTGCTGGGAATCCGGCCGGGAAGGGATTAGTTATCCAGCGTCCAGCCCCAGTGCCCCAGGCTTCCCACAGACACAGGTGGTGCCCCCCCATGCCGGGTCCCACCCCCACTCCCCACTGAGAGACGCAGGCAGAGACCGGCCCAGCTGGGCCAGCGAGTGGGACCCCGGCGCCCTCCAGGGGCTGCTCCGAGGGGAGCCCAATGTGCCCAGCGCAGGGGAGCTCCTCTAGCTGGTGCCGCAGGGGCTGGTGCTCGCGGGGCCGGGGGTTCGAGTCCAGGGTGCGGCTGTCAGGTCGGGAGTGATCACGAGGATTCCAGAGACAAGGATGTTTGGCAGGAGACAGAGTTTGTGCCCCCTGAGAGAAAGCGGCTCATCCCTTGGGGAGATTCTGCCAGGGTCCGCGACTGACAGCAGCAAATCTCTCCAATGGCCAGAGATGGGACACTCGCTGGGGAGGGCTCTGAGTTACTACAGAGAATCCGTCCCCAGGTGTCTGGCGGGTGGGTCTTGCCCACATGCTCAGGGTCTAACTGGTCACCGTATCTGGGGTGAGGAAGGAATTGCCCCACACCAGGTCAGATTGGCAGAGACCCTGGGAGGGTTTCACCTTCGTCTGCAGCCTGGGGCGCGGGGCACTGGCAGGTTTAAACTAGAGTCACTGGTGGATTCTCTGTAACTTGACATCTCTAACCCATGATTTGAGGCCGTCAGTGACTCAGCCGGAGGCTGGGGTCTGCTACAGGAGTGGGTGGGTGAGGCTCTGTGGCCTGCGATGTGCAGCAGCTCAGACCAGATGATCACGATGGACCTTCTGGCCTTAAAGTCTGTGAGTCAATAAGTCTTGCTGTGACGGAGCTGGAAGCAGGGCAGATTTGACCTGGGAATGTTGCAGGGGGATTGCAGTGGAAATGTGGGACTTCCCTTGAAGGAAGCTACCTGAGCTGTAACCTAAGCCAGGAACGGGGGTGGGAAGAATTAACACCTTCTGCCCGGGAGACTGAACAAAGGAAAGAAGCAGCGGGAGGAGTTGGGAGTTTAGTTTCGGTTGGGGCTGGGTGGTGCAACGCAGGGAACCCCAAGCTGGGGTCTAAGCTCCCTGAACCTCCCAGAGGGACCTAATTGAGGGGGTCTGGTCGTACCTACACACTCTGCTTGAGACTGTGTTCCTGTCCTTAAATAAACCTTCTGCTTTACTGGCTGGTTAAAAGTCGCAGTAAATCTCGGNGTGTGTGTGTGTGTGTGTGTGTGTGTGTGTACCAACCCCCACCACACACACACATTCACACAGAGCAGGGCTTGTCCCCTCCAGCAGGGGGTGACAGGGACACACACACACTCCAGTCACTCTCTCCCCTCTCACCCCCAGGAGCCCATAAGCCCCTCCCATCCCAGCTGGCGATCCCACAAGCCCCTCCCAGCAACCTGACCCCCACCCCATAAAACTGAGTGTGCCAGATAAGGTGAGTGGGGCCCATGTGGGTCAGGGTTGGGGGTCAGGGGCTGCGGGCGGACAGGGACACTTACCAGGGTCTGCGTCTCTTTCCCTTCGTCGATGGAGGCGTCTGTAGAACAGAGACACCCGCTGAGCTGCACCCCCGGCCGGCCCAGAGCAGAACCCCACACCCAGCTCCGACCCCTCTGTCCAGCCAGGGGGCTCAGAGACCTGCACAGCCACTCCTCCCTCAGCCCGCAGCATGGGCCAGGGTCATTAGCCCCGTGTGATAGAGAGGAAAACTGAGGCACAGAGATGGCAGCAGAGTCATGGGGGTTATGGTGGGGCAGGGGGGCTGGGAGTCAGGACTCCTGGGTTGTCACCCTCGCTCTGGGAGGGGAGTGGGGTCTAGTGGTTAAAGTGGGGGTCTGGGAGCCAGGAGTGGATGGGGATTCTCCCCAGGTTATTGTCTGGGAAGGTCTGATGGAGAAGTGAAGGGGGGGACACTAAAGCCCCAGGCCTGGGGGGAAGAATGGGGGGGCACACAGAGGGAGACCCTGAACTAGAGGGGGAGAGGAGGGGGACCTCCAGGCAGCTGGTGTGGAGGGAGGCAAGAAGCTCAGCTGACACCAGCTACCTCTGGGACCCTCCCCTTAGTCCCGCCCAGTGGCAGCTGTAAATCAGACCCTGCCCTGTATGGGTGAAGCCCCCACAAGCCCCGCCCCTCCCCAGGGGTCCTGCCCCACCCAGGTACCCCCTTAGATGTGTTACTCACAGACAGGGTCTTGCATAGCTGGGGTCTTCAACACCCTCAAGGGGCTGGTGCTAAAAGAGAGAAAATCCACTTGTAAATGTCATATCCCCCCACCCACGGGGAGATTCCCCAACACACTGAGAGAGCCCCCCATCCTGCCTCACACTGACCCTGTTCCCTAACCCCTCCCCCGCCGCAACCACTAGACCCCCACCCCTCTGCCAGAGCTAGGGACAGAACCCAAGCCAAGGTGACACATGGGTGGGGCATACAGGGTCACATGCCCCCCCCCAATTCCTCGGTCACATGGTTCAGCCGGCCCTCAGCTGGGGAGCTGCGCTGGACAGGGAGAGGCAGAGGCAGAAGCCAAGGACCAGCTGGGAGCTGCAGAGGGGGGTCACTGTTTTCCGGGAGGGGGGGCGGATGTGGTGTGACTCCAGCTGTTCTGGGGCTGTGCCACTCCACTGTCAGCAGGCCCAGGTCATCTCTGAGGAGTCCTGGCTCCCAACCCCCACTCCCCGACCCCCCAGAGCCAGGGACAGAACCCAGGAGCCCTGTGACCCCAGCAGGTCGAGCGGGAGGGGGAGGAGCCGGGTTCCTACCTGCTCAGTCTCAGTGCGGATCGTCTTCCTGCAGAGGGACACAAACCAGAATCTCCCATGAGCCGATCGGGATCCCCTGGTCCCAGCGCCCGGCCACTCACCCCCACAGGGCAGCAGGGATGGGAGGACTGGGGGGGTCCCCTCTGCTGCTGGTGCTGAGCCTGGATCCCTGCTGGGCTGGGCCGGACCAGCAGGGGGCAGCACAACACTGTAGCTCAGTGGCTCTAAAAATTTTTTTACTGGTGACCCCTTTCACACAGCAAACCTCTGAGTGCCAATCCCCTTATGAATGAAACGCTTTTTAAAATATTTATATTTCTATATTTAACACCATTATAAATGCTGGAGGCAAAGCGGGGTTTGGGGTGGAGGCTGACAGCTCGTGACCTCCCAGGTAATCACCTCGCGACCCCCACAGGGGTCCGACCCCCAGTTTGAGAACCCCTGCATGAACCTGATCCACAG